>NC_138552.1:245689560-245953914 GCF_964273705.1 Natrix helvetica
AAAACTGGACAACTTCCTCACACATCTCAACAACCTACACCCCAAAATACAATTCACCATGGAAATAGAAGCAAACAACCAACTTCCCTTTCTGGATGTCCTAATCTACAAAAAACCCAATGGCTCCCTAGGACACACCATCTACCAGAAAAAAACATACACCAACCGCTACTTAAATGCACAATCCCATCACCACCCTGCACAGATCAACTCTGTAGCCAAGACCCTCATCTCCAGAACCAAACGCCTAGCCGACAAAGACCACCTGAAAACTGAATTACACAAACTCACAAATGTATTAATCTCCAATGGATTCCAAAGAAAAACAATCACCAACCAAATCCAAAAGGAGACTCCCCCAAAAAACCAAGATACAGAACAGGACCATGGCATCGCCCTCCTCCCTTACATCAAAGGCACCACAGATAAAATCAGCAAAATTCTCCACAAGCACAATATCAGGACAGCCTTCACCACTGATCAAAAAATAGCCAACATCTTAAGAAACCTCAAAGACAAAATCCAGCTAGAAAACCAAGGAGTCTACGAAATACCATGCAAAATCTGCCCAGCAATATACATAGGACAAACAAACAGGAGAATAAATGCACGCATCACAGAACACAAAAACGCAGTAAGAAAAAAAGAAAAAACTTCTTCCCTTTTCCAGCACCTTAAAGCTACAGGACATGAAATCAACTTTGAAGGAGCCAGGTTAATCTCCAAAACAGAACACCTCCACAAGAGAATAATCATGGAAGCCATCGAAATAGAGAAACACCCCCACAGCATGAACAAACGTGATGATACCTCCCGCCTACCAAACATCTGGAAACCAGCCCTAGCCAACAAACGAACACCACCCACCACCCAAGCCGCTATAATACAAAACAACAATGCACACGCAGCCTGCACCAATCAGCACCAATCTACCAATCATGATACAACCACACAATCAATCATTCCACTTACTGAAACAAAGCCAGCACCCCATCCCCTCCCACCAAGACTTACAGAAAGACGGCAGCTCCGTTCCCATTTTAAGCCCACATTTTGAGCCCACGCTTGAAGATGGCAGGTGCGATCCTGCCGAAATGTTGCAAAGACAATCTCGGATTTTTAATTTAAATACTTCACATTTTTTTGTAATAAAGTTCTTTTACTGATAGGCACTGTCTTTATTGTCATTACAATTATTTGTCATTCCATTTGGCTTAACAGTCTGATTTATACTAAAAGAAGAAGATAAAATCTGAGAAATTCCCCAGCCAGAATTCTGAGAATTGCAGTCCATGCATCTTCAAGTTACTAGTACTTAGAAATACTGGTGTAGGTCCAGATTTCTGGCTTTGCTTTTTAGGACTGCAGCAAAAAAGCATTCTGGCCTTCCATAATTGGCCTTAGGTAGTTGGGGTCACTCTGTATGTTACAATAGATGGTGGCCTTCCATATTTTTATTTTCATTCCAGATTTACTTTTGGGTCGAGCAAAAATACCTCTGCATATCTGAAATATATGCCGAGAGACTAGCTAGCAAATCAAGTTCCTTGGATCTTGTTTGTTGTGGATTTTGAAATGAAAACATGGCTTTCAAAAAAAAAAACTTAGGTCAGGAAAAAGAATGCAGATAAACAATTTTGCAACTGACGAGAATATTGCAGAGTCAAACTTTAGAGGCTATAGCAGCATGTATTTTCTATTATCATTGAAGTACTATGCATTTAGTTGCTGAAAATGAAATTGGATGGCATGGTAAGATCAGGGTTTAGAAACTCCTGGTCAATGGTAAAGATTACTGGAAATGCTTAATGGTAAAGATTACTGGATTAATGAAATACCCTGGTTTTATTAGTATTATTCCTGCACTGAAAGTTAAGTAATCCTCTAAACTTAATTTAGATTTAATTTTGCTATAAGGAGTATAACTAGATAGTATAAGACTATTGAGGTTTTTACAATCTAATTTCTCTTTTTAAAATAAATAAATGAAATAGTGAAGAATTGTTTGCATTTGCTTCCTCCCCCAGTCTTTTATTTACGAGAAAAGCCCAATATTAAACATATGTAAAAACTGATTATTGTATCATACCAGTTTGGCATTCAACATTGTGACTTATATCTATCTGCCTCCCTTTTTTCTATAGGAAACTGATTTGAAATCATCCCACTGTGGAAACTTATCACCCAGCCCTCTCCCAGAAAAATGAAATATCCTAGGAAATATTGAAAAGGGAGAATATTACATTTCCCTGGATGTGAAAAGGAAGAAACATGTTTAAAGAGAGAATAGCTCCTTGTAGCTTCCTGCCTCCACCCACTTTGTCAATGGGCCATTAAGGTGGCCAAGCCAGTCCCTTTACATAATAAAGAGTTCTCCCCTTCAGCTCCAGGGGGATGGGATTAAGGCATGATAATATTGGCCCTTTACCCAACTCACCACATGGCATCTGAGAACTCAACCAAACCTGGATTCAAAATGCTGTCTAGAGAGTTGCCCCTGCATGGCCCCATGGGAGTCTGACAACCAATTAGAAAACAAGCTCAAGATCAAAGGCCAGAGAGGGCATAAAACCAGGGACTCAGCATCTCAGTCCTTTCTTCTCTTCTTCTCCACCAACATTGAAGCATGTGATCACCTTTTCTTTTCAGGGCTCGAGCCATGTGGTCCTGTCTACCAATAAACCATCTTTCCTAGCAGCCTCGACGTCTCCAGTGTCTTTTTCCCCACTTGGAGCCGAACCCAGAAGGATATTTCTTTCAACACCATTATAAGAAAAGGAGAGGTGGAAAAAAGTTCAGGGAACGACAAGAGTATCCAATTTCACTCGAGAGTAAGCATTCTCACTATTTCCTACCTTTAAGTATGGTAGATGGAATTGAATGATCATTCCAAATTATTTATTCCTAAATTAAACTGAATTTGCAAGGTAGGGAACTAGTCACCACATGGAGATATAAGCGTCTTTTGAGATATTCTTCATTTGTTTAGTGTATATTATGTATCTGATGCGCTGTAATCTTATCTGGAATGAAATCCAGCTACTGTATTGCTATTTCTGTTTCATTCCTCAAAAAGAATCACTCAGGGCAATGGTTCTTTGCCAGCAAGAATAGTAATTGTTGATATCCCAAACCTCAAGCTTTTGAACTCAAGCCAAATCTCAATACCGCTGGGAAGACTGCTAATCCAACATTCCACATGGGAGATTTATAAAGTCAGTTGATGTCACAGTGACAGAGCAGGAGTGCAGGAAAAGCCAAGATTTACAGAAAATCATTCATAAAAACTCTAGATATTACTACTACCCTGTAAGAGCTGTGTTCATGCTGGGACTCTTGGACTTTTCTGAAATGCAATTTGTATGTTTGTGAAAAGCTTAAGACAATGACCTCCTTCTACTAGAGTGCAGAGAGCGAAGTCAAGATCAATTGATTTTGCAGCTGGTAGGAACGGTTCTGAGTAAATCAGTATCACACAGCATATTTGATATTAATCAGAATGATATACAACAAAATATTGCAACATAAATGCTCTATTCAAGATTCCAGAAATTTCCTTCCTACATTAAGTTTTATATATTTTTTCCATACAATATTCCATACTGGTTTTTATGCCTTTAGTTTTTACTGGATTGTTGTTTTAGAGAGAGGCAGGGCTCCATGACTTTTTGAAATATAAATATTACTTGAACTTGTGAAACTTTTTATCTCTACACTATTTCTTGGTACTGGCAGCCCTTTGAAAGTAGATCAGACTAAGAATCCAATGCCGTGTAGGTCAATACTGTACTACTTTTTATTGCAATGTTGCAATAACAGAATCATCCAAGTGTAAATGTGCTCCCATCCCTTGATCCTAATGAGAATGAGGGAGGGTTGTATCTGAAATATTTACATTCTTAATTCCTTCTCTTCACCAGGTCCTCTTTTATCTGGTTGTTCCTTAAGGCCATTCTTTCTGCCCTATACAGTATCATTAATAAGTAATATCTATGTGGGACATACAAATAAGGATGAAACTTCAATTTCTTAGTCATGGCTGCCATCTTATGTTTTTTTCACCAGTCTCCCATAAAAACCCTGCTTCAATTTGCGGAAGACCAATAGACCAAAAAAGCATTTCTTTGTTGAAGGAGTTAACTTCTTTCAAATACTTCACATTTTTCTGTCATAAATCTATTTTACTGGTAGACACTATCTTTAGTGCCAATATGATCATGTATCATTCCATTTGACTTAACTGTCTTGACTTATACCGAAAGGATAACATCTTTGAAAATGGCATTATATAAATAATAATTTGTCTCCCTGGTTAATATGTATTAACTCACAATAACCATGGTGAATAATTAACAGGCATGTGGTAAGGGCTGACACTTTCTTTTCATATAAAAATAGGCCCCTGACATTCAAAAGTGTTAAAACTTAGAAAGTCATAAACCTGCCTCTTTGACTATAGGATTTCTACAAAGTTTGAGTGAGATTTAGATTTAATCTACATACAAATGACTACTTGAGTACTTTTGCATTATACACTCCCTCACACTCTCTTTTAAAAAGATTAACAAGCTGGAACTTGTACTCCAGCAACTGTATAATTAACTTGCAGTAAACAAATCTGATAATTGTTTCATGCTTGTGTCTTGCTCACTGAATAAAATTACTTCCTGAATTAAGTCTTAGTATATATTTGTGCCAAATTGACCAATGCTAACTACGGTAGTCTTCTGTATTATTATCATCAGTAAATTTCAATACGTATTTGATGTTTCATTAATGATGGTCTAATTATGGAAAATGTATTTTCCTGCTTATGTGTGATATGTCAGATTTTTAAAACTGTGAGCTAAGATAGATCAGCCTTTCCCAACTTGTGTCCTTCCAGTTTAATAATGTCCTGTGATACCTATACTGGCTGGAAGTTTGGAGAAATTAAAGTAAAGCACATCTGGAGTTCAAGTTGGAAAACTCAAAATTAAATTTTGCTGAAAATTTAGGAGTTGCTGAAAATAGTTGTTTTCATGTTTTACGTGTTTTATATTTTACTTTTCTCATGCAATGTGCAGAAATGAAAGACTTGGTATGACATCAAGTTTTTCCCCCTCTACCAACCTTCCTACTGCCAATGATATAGAATTTGAGTAGGAAAGTGAACAACGCAAAAGGTAAATTTTATGAGAGTAATTGGATAATATTTAGTTCTTATTTTATGCACTGGGATCTGGGAGTGAGAGCAACTGAATGAAAGCCTATCCACAAGCTTGTATATACAGGTAGCCATAGGGTATGGACTTTGTTTTTCTTAGTTCAGATTTTTACTCAATGGCTCAAGCTGGTGTTTGGTTATTTGTAGCAAAATAAATCGCCTTTTTTCACTGGCTTAATGGAACAACTGAGTTAGTGGAAAGATCATCATCTTGTCATCAAGAGGAAGTTTTGACAAGAAAGACAAGAATAAAAAAGTATCAAACATGTTAACTGTAGCATATTGTACCATAATTTGAAATTTCTTGAATAACGTGATTTGATTCAAAATACTAGAAAAACTAAGTGAAACATTGTCAAGTATAAATAATCTGAAACCTATTAACTGACAGACCACAGATAAGCAATGTTCATGTCAAATGATATCCCACGACAGCTATCTTCTTCAAAGGTAAATATCCTCAATTACTGAAATCTGAAATGTAGAAGGGATTAAGACATTATCATATATGATACAAACTGAAGATTTTACTCTATGTAATAGTGACAATCTTACTTTTAATTTAAAAATAATTGGCTGAAGTATTAAGTATACAAGGTCTATTAAGATCAATGTTGTGGAATATAAAGTTGACACTCTTAGCTGTAACAGGAAACTGTCATTTAATGTGTGCCAAAGAGTCATAGGGGAAGTAGAAAGTTTCACTGATGTCTTAGTGCTGGCAGTTCCCAGAGGTGGAGCAAACTGTTAATCACGCAGTAGTATTTCTATTAGGAATCTACCATATCTTATACAAATTCAGATAATCAGTTCACCTAGCACAGTACTGTTTATATGGTTAATAATGTTTCCACATTTATCCTCATATACAATATTGTATATACTAGAAATAAATCTTTCTAGACACCAAAGATTGAATTAAAAGTTATTTGCATGGAATGGCAGTCATTTGTGATTGAAGTAGAAAACTGCATTGCTTACATAAACACATCATAATTTTGATGTCTCAGTGTATTCCTATGTATGACTACTAAAATGATTATGTTCTATGGTATTTAGATTTGCCGAATAAAGATCGTTAATGACTGACTATAGGAATCATAAAAATAGTCGAACTTGCATAACGTTCTAAGATATGCTTTATTTTATGTGGGGTTTACTGAATAGTTAGGGTTTATGGTTCTAAACCAAAATTTGGTTGCCTTATTTTGCTGGGATGCTGTGTAAACTTAGATGCTGTGACTGTAAATAATTATTTATTGCAAGAAAATTGCTCAATCCCAGTCAACTGAGTTGTATTCAATAAATGAACTAATAGCATTATGAAAACACAGCCTCTGTAGAAGTGCATATGGGTATCAAACTCGATCGTGTCACGTGATGTATCGTGGGTTTTTGCCTTTGTAGAGCTGGGGTGGGTGCAATTTGATAGGCCTGTAATAGTATAACAGTGATTTAACACCATGAACCCATTAAAAAGCAGATAACTTTTACATAGTTAGAAATTATGAATGAACATCAGCCACATATTTGTGACTTTAAGAATAAGGATTTGATTACAAAGTTTGTGTTTCTCCAAACTATAAAATATAAATATAACATATTTGATATAATTTATATACAATTTAATGCCATAGGTTCGCCATCACGGATATAGGTTGTAGGCTTATCTTTTCAGAGGTTTTACCTGTATATAAGGAACAAAAAGGGAAGGGCCGGCGTGTAGCAGAGTTTAATGTTTGGTTAAAGGAGTGGTGTAAAAGGGAAGGCTTTGGTTTTATTAGTCATGATGCCTGTAGCTGGTCCAATGAAAAACTGTACAAAAGAGATGGGTTGCACCCATCCAAGAAAGGGACTGAGTTACTTGGCATTAAATTCACAGATTTTCTTGATAAACATTTAAACTGAAGAGCGGGGACAGAGAATTAATAGATACAGAACATTTCTGTCCCCAGCAAACTAAAATTCATAGGGTTATAAGTGCATGTAACATAGATGTGTGTGTGGGTAAGATTATCACTCCTGCTGTCAAGCAAAACCAAGCATTTAATAGTGATTGCCATACCATGTGCATGAATCACACAACTGGCAAGAAAATAGGGGCAGTCAGGCATAACACAGGTTATGTAGACAGTAAACACAAGGTCAATCAAAATGGACTCAAATGTCTATACACCAATGCACAGAGTATGAGGAATAAACAGGGTGAATTAGAAATTCAAGTAAAAGAGGGCAGATACGATATTATTGCCATTACAGAAACTTGGTGGGATGAAACCGACAAATGGAACATACAGCTAGAAGGATTTAAATTATTTAAAAGAAATAGACCAAATAAAAGAGGAGGTGGAGTTGCACTATATATAAGAAATAACTACATCTCTACAGAAATAGAGCACAACAATGATGAGAACTATCTTGAATGCATTTGGGTCAATATTAAAGGTTGTGGGGGAAATGACATGGTCATAGGTCTATACTACAGGCCACCCAACCAAGCAGAGGAAGTAGATGAACTTTTTGCTAGTCAGCTAACTAAGGTATGTAGGAAGCACACCACAATAGTAATGGGAGATTTTAACTACCCTGACATCAACTGGGAAACAAACTCTGCACCAAGTGGAAGATCCAACAGGTTCCTAACAAACCTAGCAGACAACTTTGTTTCCCAAAAGGTAGAGAAGGGAACAAGGGGATCAGCCATATTGGACTTAATTCTCACTAACAGAGAGGAAATGATAGAAGGTGTTGAAGCCATAGGAACTCTGGGGGCAATGACCATGCAATATTGGAATTCAACATTTTCCAAACACAAGTAGTAGAACAAAGCCAAACTAGAGTCTTGGACTTTAAGAAAGCTAATTTCAATAAACTTAGAGAGAGCTTGGGAAAAATTCCATGGATGAGAATCCTCAAGGGGAAAACAACTCAAGAAGCTTGGGAAATTTTGAAAAATGAGATTACAAAAGCCCAGTCTAGCACAATACCAATGAAGAAGAAAAATAACAGCTCCCAAAAGAAACCAGCATGGCTGCATAAAGAACTATCTGACAAACTGAAAGACAAAAAAGGTAAGTATAAAAAGTGGAAGGAGGGGGACATAACTAAGGCAGAATATCAGCAAATAGCCCGAGGCTGTAAAGATGAAGTGAGGAAAGCTAAGGCTCACAATGAAGAAAGGCTTGCCACAAAAGTAAAAATTAACCAAAAAAGCTTCTTCCAACATGTTAAAAACAAGAAAAAAGTTAAGGAAACAATTGGTCCATTGCTAGGGGAAAGTGGCAAGAAGGTGACAAGCAACAGGGAGAAAGCAGAACTATTTAACTCATGTTTTGCATCTGTCTTTACACAAAGGGATAAAACAGTCCAACCTATCAAAAGCAGCACCACAAAAATCAGATTAGGAACACAAATTGAAATAGGGAAGAAAATGGTAAGTGAGCACCTGTCTACCCTAGATGAGTTCAAATCACCAGGACCAGATGGATTACACCCCAGGGTTCTGAAGGAACTAGCAGACGAGATCTCAGAACCACTGAATTATATCTTTCAGGGATCCTGGAACACCGGGGAACTACCAGAGGACTGGAAAAGAGCTGATGTGGTTCCCATCTTCAAAAAAGGGAAAAAAATAGATCCAGGAAACTACAGACCTATCAGCCTGACCTCAATACCAGGAAAGATTCTGGAAAAAATAATCAAGCAACAAATTTGCGAACACCTAGAAGCAAACAAAGTAATAGCCAAAAGTCAACATGGATTTGTCAAAAACAGATCATGCCAGACTAATCTTATTACATTCTTTGATAATGTGACAAAATTAGTGGACCAGAGGAATGCCGTTGATATAGTTTACTTGGACTTCAGTAAGGCTTTTGATAAGGTAGACCATAACCTACTACTAGATAAAGTAGAAGAATGTGGGTTAGACAGCATCACCACCAGATGGATATGTAACTGGCTGACCAACCGCACTCAACATGTAGTCCTCAATGGAACTGCATCTACATAGAGGGAAGTATGCAGTGGAGTACCCCAAGGCTCTGTTTTAGGCCCAGTACTCTTCAACATCTTCATCAATGATTTGGATGAGGGAATAAATGGGGAACTCATCAAATTTGCAGATGACACCAAGCTGGCAGGAATAGCCAACACTCCAGAAGATAGGCTTAAGATACAGAAGGATCTTGACAAACTTGAATATTGGGCACTATCTAATAATGAAATTCAATGGTGAAAAGAGTAAGGTTCCACATTTAGGCAACAAAAATGGAATGCACAGGTACAGTATAGGTGGTACCGTGCTCAATAGTAGTAACTGTGAGAGGGATCTTGGAGTTCTAGTGGACAACCATTTAAATATGAGCCAGCAGTGTGCAGCAGCTGCCAAAAAAGTAAAACACATTTCTAGGCTGCATCAACAGAGGGATAGAATCAAGATCACGTGAAGTGTTAATACCACTTTATAATGCCTTGGTAAGGCCACACTTGGAATACTGCATTCAGTTCTGGTCGCCATGATGTAAAAAAGATGTGGAGACTCTGGAAAGACTGCAGAGAAGAGCAACAAAGATGATTAGGGGACTGGAGACTAAAACATATGAAGAACGGTTGCAGGAACTGGGTATGTCTAGCTTAAGAGAAAGAAGGACTAGGGGAGACATGATAGCAGTGTTCCAATATCTCAGGGGCTGCCACAAAGAAGAGGGAGTCAAACTATTCTCCAAGGCACCTGAGGGTAGAACAAGAAGCAATGGGTGGAAACTAATCAAGGAGAGAAGCAACTTAGAACTGAGGAGAAATTTCCTGACAGTTAGAACAATTAATCAGTGGAACATACACACACACACACACACACACACACACACAGGGACAGGGAGGGAGGGAGGGAGGGAGGGAGGGAGGGAGAGAGAGAGAGAGAGAGAGAGAGAGAGAGAGAGAGAGAGAGAGAGAGAGAGAGACTCACATGTGCTCCTGCAAGTCTGAGTTGAAACCAGAGGGAGTCAGACGGAAAATGAATTTACCTTAATTAATTCAGCCAACTCTTATTTTTCTTCTCCCAATGTCTCATAAGAAAATATAGATGTAAAACAATGACATGTTGTATAAGATGCTTTTAGTTCAGTTTATCATGGTTCCAAGATATATCACGCTATTATGTTTTGTGTTATGTGGTTTTGGTTACATATAGATTCATAGAGAAAACAATTTAAAATTGTAATATAGAATACATTCAGAGTTCCAGCTTGTTGTCCCCAAACAAGTTGGCGCATATTAATTCTTCTCCGAGTTGTTGCAGAATATCCTATTTTAGTGTTTTTATAAAGTTTAAATTTTTGCAGACTTTGCAACACTTCCTTGGGGTTACCTCTTCTTTGTAGATGCGCCAGTTTACTCATATATAGGTAAATGCTTATTAAAGTACAATAAGTAATAAACAGAAATAAAAGTAATGCAATAACCACTCCTATTTTAGCCAAAAATGCAGGTCACCACAGACATGCATGCACCCAACTGCTACTTAAAACAAAGTTGTTGCATTAATCCTGGGTCTGTTCCTTTGCCTCAGCCGCTCAGTACACAAAACCAACTGTCTTCAACAACAGTGAAAATTAGAGTAGAATGGTGTTACAAGTATGTCCAAAATTGTACTGTACGCTTTTTAGTCCCATTTCATTTGCTGGATTACCAGGCTGAATTGTCATTCACCTTGTCCTTAAACTCAGTGAGAGGTTTTACTACTCAACCTCATCATATATTCTTTAAAGATTTCCTTTGAAGGCTTCCTCTCAGACCCCATACGTTGTTATCCTTCTTCTAGTCCTCAGCCTATTCCTGTCTACAATAGTAAGTTTTCCTTTCAGTAGGCCCTGGCTCAAGTTTTCCCTTACAGCCTCTCCGGGCCTTCAGAGAACACGTGAGACGTGGGGCGGTGGGGCTGCTTTTTTGCACCATCGGTCTTAATCTCCTAACGCGACTTTTTAAATTCAAGACTCGCTAGTCACGAACTGTGCGAAGACCGTGGCGCTGTCAGGTCGCCCAGGCAATCATTAGGTCATATCCTCTTCTTGCAGCCGGTACAGCCATTCAAGCCTGAGGACAACGGGAAGGGCTGCTAAATCTCTTTGCATTTTTACTGGCTGCAATTCTTGTGGCCGATTTCTCCGATATTCTGACTTTCACATTCCTTTTAGCGGGAAGAACGCGCTTTCGCTGCCTCTTCCGGGACCGGGGAGGGGAGTTGCGAGGGAGGCGGCCTGCTGAGGCCCAGCCCGCCGGGAGTTTGGCTGACTGGCGGGCGGAGGGACGGACTAAGCCAGACTGCTAAGCTTCGGCTCGTTAGAGGGAGCTATCGGCCGGCGACAGCGGGGCTTGCTGCAGTGAGCGACCTGCTCCTGCCTTCGCTTCCACCTCCTCGAGAGCCAGCGAAACTTGCCGGCGAGCCGAGTTAGCCGCAGGAGAAAGAGGCGGCGTCGAGGGGTCACGGCGCAGCCTCTTCGCGGCAGTCGAGGTGGGCGAGGGCCCTGGCGGCCACGGTTGCCACCGTTATGAATCCGACGGGCTCCTCAGAAACGGCCCTGGAAGGAAAGCCGCCTGGTCGGAGGTAGGAAAGTCCCCACCCATCCTTTGCCCGCGAGCGGCGCCTCTCGAGAGGGGAAGAGAAGGGACTGGTGGCGCGAGAAATAAGTGAGGGAGCCCCGAAGCCGCTGGCGCCCTCGCTTCCCAGGGGCTCTTCGGGAAACAGCCCCTCCTGGGGGAGAAGCTGGGGACAGAGGCTCTTGGCGCCCTTGAAAGGACCCCCCCCCGCTTGCCGCCCGAGGCGAGGTTGGGGCGCTTCCTTCCCATTGGCGCTCTCTTCTGATCCTCCCCTTGCTCTGGGTGAGCAGCGCGGCGTGGCGGCTATGATGGAGGAGGAGGAGGGCGGCTGTCGCCCTTGAGGAGGCTGCCCTGGATCCCGAGGTTGAACTTGAAAAGAGACAAGGGTCGTCATGTCCACGGCTGCCTTTCTGGGCTCATTTTGGCGCAAAGCGGGGAGATGCCTTCTTCGGGAACATGACCTTTCCAGGGCTTTCATTCGGGGGAGTGGGGGGAGACGGCGGCGGCGGCCGGTCGGAGGAGAGCGACCCACGAGTGTCCTAGGTAGGCAACGGTGCAGTTTGTGAAAGGTCCCCTACTTGAGGCTGAGGAGGCACACGTTAGTGCCCTTGAAAGAAGTTCTCAATCGGGAGGAAAGAGCCAATCCGAGACCCATTCTCAACCTTTATAAACTTTGTGGCCGAGTTTGATCCGGAATGTGCTCTGTTCCCGCTAGGTTCCTTTTTGTTTCCCCCGAATTGAAACAAAGGTTCAGGATTGCAACTCCCCGCTCCATTAAAGGACGTGAGGGGGGATTCCAGTTTTTCTTTATTTCTTGTGAATGTAAAATAATAGTGTATGGGTGAATGGGTCGCTCCTGATGCTTTCGAAAAGACCTTGAGTGACCATGCTCCCCTCTCGTGTCTGTTTATCCCTTGCTGGGGCGCTTGTGAAAATCTACCCTTTCAACCTCTCCTATAGGGAGGAAGTTAATTTTAATACGATATGGTGAAACTCATGGTTTGGAGGCAGAATTTTCTCACTATCCTTCAGCATGAATGCTTCTGAGCACCGCGGAGTATTACGCTTAGTTCTCTATTTGGCCAGGGCACGTGTAGAGCTTCTCTTCTCTTTGAAGCCCTTGCAAACTTGTGCATGTCCAGAGAGAGCTCGAGCTTGTCTCCCGTGATCCGAAATATTCGTCAGCGGCGGCTAAGATTGAAGACATCCTCCGCGTCTTTTTCCTGCCTTACGGCGCACGGCGCTCCGATACCCCAACAGGTGCGGGAGTTGCGCTTGCTGCCCTCTTCCTCCCGGGAGGAGAAGCGGATACACCAGCCGGAGGGATTCGCGGCGGAATTCAGCCTTTTCTCTTGAGAAAGGCGCGCGAATCGCCGTAGGCCCCGAATATTGTGCAAACCTTGTTAGGGTGTGATAGGTCTTCTGGACGGCGCCGTCCCTTGTAACGTAGCTGTCTCCGGGCATTTGTGCAGTTTCAGGCTCTTCTAATGATCTATCTCCGCTTGTTTTTTCCCCCCCTCAGAGAAGTGCAAAGGAAATAGGGAGTGTTCCCAGGCCATTCCGTTGGGTCCAGGCCAGCAACCTCCATGTCCATGAGACCGCCGTTATCCCGCCAGAGTTGCAGCCACTGCCTCCACTTCCTTCTCCTTCACCGGCAGCCACCGATCAAGGCACCCCCCTCTATTGCTAAGGCCATCAGGCCCACCTCTCTGGGCCCTCCCGTTTCCTTTCCTCTGCGCAGCAGAAGGTGAGTGATCCAGTGAATAGTGTGGGCTGAACCTTTCTTTCTATTCTCCTTCCCCAACCCTTTAGTATTCTACATACTCCAGACACAAGCATTGAATTTAGTAAATCCTACTCCTAGTTAAGTCCTTTGGAATGGAGCCTCTAGTCTTTGTTCCATTTGTCATTTAAACTGATGCTTTTGTATTTTTATTTCACTGTTTCCTTGTTATTTAGGAGTTGAGGTAATTTTAATCATGTTGCTAATTAATGGGTTTGTCATTTTAAAAATCATTTAGAGAAAGCATTTCTATAGTGCTTCACACTAAAATCTCAAGGCATACCCTTAAAAGCATAATAGTTGCTCTGCATGTTTTCATTATTTTCCTTTTTACCTACATTTCCTTTTGCAAAATAAAGTGTAGATAAGTATTCTTGATGTTAATGTGTAACCCATCATTACAATTTTTTATGGAGGAAGAGCAAAGGGAATTCTTTGTCTCAAAAGATCTGGCCTTTGTATAACATAATTAGGTTTCTCTGTGTTACCAGATGGAATGTACATTTCTTTAATATGTTTGCTGTGGCATACTTAAGACATTGAAAATGAAGATTTACTTCATATGCAATTATTTTATTGAGAGATAAAATGTATATCCTTGTAAATGTATAATCTTGTCAAATGTATATTCTTGTAAAAACACAAACCCTAGGGGTATGAGGAACAGCTCTGTAAGATTTCTTCTAGAAGTTATGAATATAACAATACAGATAAATAATGATCATCATCATTAGCCTGCAGTGAATTTTATTTTTTTTAAAAAAGATTTGAGAATATTTATGTAGTCATCTAGAAAATTGGAAAAAAACATGAAAATACTTGCAAAATATATTAGCATATTTTAGATGAAAATCTTTTTGATCAGGAAGGATTTTTTTAAAAACATGAAGCTGTGTACTTTATGCTAAGTAATTTTTCTCTTTCTTATCCTGTAGGAAAAGACTACAAACTTCTGTGTGAAAAGAATGGCTATAACTTTGGAGAAGGCCCAAAGGGCAGGCTATATATTTCTGAAAGCACTGTTAAGATTTAGCTTCATGGTTGCTAATAACCTTGTTGCTCTTCCATCCTATATTCTGTACCTGATAGTACTGCAACCTCTTCGATTGTTGGATAATAAATGGTTTTGGTATATCGAAGGAGTATTATTTAAATGGCTTTTAGCCATGGTGGCATCCTGGGGCTGGTGGGCAGGATATACAGGTAAGAACATTTTCTTGATATGAAACATTTATATGTAGGAATAAATCACTGGCAGTGATTACATGATGCATGCCTCAACCACATTTAGGCTAATAGAATATATGAACTCTACCTGTGCTGTTAATTTATGAGACAGTTTGCTATGCAAACAAAATGTTTGGTTAATTGATTAAACCATAGTTCAGTTAAGGATATTGTACAAACAGAAAATATGTTTAGATATATTAGTATATTCTTAAAATATTTGTATGTGTTCTTGCATAGATGCAAAAAATGCCAGAGTATTACAAATTAAGTTGTCTTTTTGTCCATATTGTTCTACCTTGCTCAAAGTAGTGCAAAGTATACATGGCAGCTAAAGAACCCAGTACCAAAGTGATGGTCCAACAGACAATGTATATTACATGATATATAAATGAATTCTGAAGCTCATTTAGTTCATTCTTGCCTCAAAGGCATTCTTAAACATGCTTTTATTTGATACTTTTAAAAAGGCAAGTTGATTTTGAATAGAAAAAAAAGCTGTATTGAATTCAAATTCAAGTAGATTACCAAAAGAAAGCTTCATTTTTTGTGGAAGAGCAGGTTATATTGAATTTGCATGCTATCCTAGGTGTTGTTATTTGGGTTGCATTGAAATTTGTGGGTTGGAAACTTACAGAGCTTGAATATATTCAAAAAAGTGGTTTGTTTGCATTTGTAGCCTATAGTATTGTGCAAAGTTAACTGTAGTGATTTGTCAACTATAGTGTATGAGCTGTGTGAATTTAATCAGATTTGTTCAATAAATCATAGTTAAAATATGAAAGGCTCATACATGAAATCAGCCACAGTGAATGCTAAAATAATTTTTTTTATGACCATCACAAACAGTTTGTGGAAATGTTTCTGTGAATGTCACCCTTTACTATTTCATTTTTATTGTTTATTGTCATATTCATCCAAATAGTGTTGATAACCAATGTGATAACTTGAATGGTTACAGAAAAAGGTAGTCATAATAATATAATAGAAAGAGACCCTTTAAACCATGAAGGTCAATTCTCTGTTCAAAGGAAGAATTCATATGAAAACAGTGATAAATTGGTTGTATATATCTGCTGCTGAACTCATCCACTTTTGGGGGAATGAAAAGTGTTTCTTTGAATAAGTGGGTATACTGTTAAACTGCTCTTTCTGTTAGGATTTTCTTCTTGCCATTCAGCTGACATTTGCTGTCTTGTAACCTAATTTCATCATTCTGTATCTTTTTGGGTTGATGGAGGACAGATCTTGATGTTCTGTATTTGTACCTTTTCTGGCTCTTAGAAAAGTTTTCTCATCTCCTCTCTCAGTTGTCTTAAGGCAAAACATATCTAATTCCTTCTGTCTATCCTCATAGAATTTAATTTCTAATCTCATGATAATTTTCATTGCTGTTTTTTGAACTTGATCCAATTTGGCTAATTCTGCAAAGTATGATGATTGGAGATGACAGATTTCTGGTGAGAACGAATAAGTAGGACTAAAGTAGAATTGTTTACGGTTTGGAAACCATAGTTCTGTTGATATATTGCATTTGCCTTTTTTGCAGCCACATCGCACTGGTGACTCATTCACTTAAATCACTATTGCAGGAATGTCAAATAGGTGGCCCACAGGCCAAATGCATCACACACAGGTCGTGCCTACCCCAGCTCCACAAAAGGGCAAAATGTCGCAAAATGTCATTATGTGAAGCAACATGATGCCGCAAGTTTGACATTCATGCACTATTGCAAGATCAGATATTGTCAAGTTCATATCTGTACATTTGGTTTTTGCTCTCTCTCTAAAAAAAATATTATTTTCAGCCCTCTTATCTAATAAATCAAAAACATTTTAATTGCTTCTGTCTTCTAGAATATAAGCTGTTCCATCATTTTTGGGTCCACCAGATCTATAATAAGTATTCTCTATCTTCTGAATTAAGCCTGAACTAAAAATATTTAAAAATGTGAGGATGGCCAAATTCTATGGTATTTCAACTGATACTTCATTCCAGTATAGTGAATGTCTGTTGATAAGCACACATTCAGTATGATTTTGATACCTGCTCTATATCCATGTAATTCTCATGCCATCCAGGTCATATTTAATTACTGTACCATGCTAATTATTATGTTTGTGAATTATATACACACACATAATCAACATAATTCATGAAAGATCAGTGGATGCTGCATGAAAGAAATTTATATAACTTCTGCTAGTAAGTAATTGATAAAGAGAAATTCCTCTGTAAATGCAGCATTGTCAACACATTATTGCAGTTGGCATGATCTGTAGGTAATAGTTCTTCATGCTTAAGACAACTAATTTTTAAAATAAAGGGTGTATTTTAAAAATATTTGAAGGGATATACTCTTACCTGTGATTATGTATCTGTTTTAAATATGTACTATTTTCTCTGATATCTGGACATTTTAAAATAAAAAGTTGTATGTTGGTGTTTTTCATCATACAATTTTGGGCTAATATACAATATGGGTATTTATAAAATACAACCTTATGCAACCTCTATTAATTTTAGCAGCTCAAGTAGTGAATTTCAGCAGTGCAGTTTAAGATAGAAAATTTAAAAAGCTGTTGTGGAGCCCTAAAATATGGCTGTGCTATTTTCAAAGCAATTAAGTATAGTTCATGCCACCCAAAAGTTGTCTAAGTTTATTCTGATAGGAGTTGTCAGAAAATGTTAATAATTAAAAATGAGTTTTATAATACTGTATTGTATAAGGCAATCTGCCAGTATTCATCTTCAAATTAGTTTGGTGTTCTATAAATTAATTCGGCAGGTTTATATTATGTGTGACACTAATATGAATGTTAACAAATATGGCATAACAATATGTCACAAATATTCAGTCATATATCTAGGATATTTTGGTTTGCACTTCATATGCAATTCAGTTTGAAAATGTTCAACTGAATCTGATAGGAACAATGAGTAAGTTACCTACCTTAGTGACACATACCAAGAAACAGATGATAGTCACAGTTTGTATGGAGGAGCCATTTTGGACAGCCTTCCAGCTACCTATGTAGTAGATTGTTCACTCTACCTTTCTTCCATATAATTTAAAATGTAAAATTCACAGAGATTGATCAGATGGAGCCACCAGAGATAGGATTGGCAAAGACGTATTCTACTCACTTTCTGTCACAGTTCTAGTTCCTCATAAGTCAGGGGTGGAGAACCATGGCTCTTTTGCGACTTGTGGACTTCAACTCCCAGAATTCCAGAACCAACATAGCTGCCTCAGGAATTCTGGGAGTTGAAGTCCACAAGTCGCAAAAGAGCCATGGTTCCCCACCCCTGTCATAAGTCCTTGAAGGAGAGAAGAAAGAAGAGCACACAATAGGAGAAGCCTATGTTGTATGATGAATATTCTAATTATTTTCTCTGGGTTTGGAAACAGAGAGGGATAAATAACCTCAAAATGTCCTCTTTGTAAAAGTACTAGTAACTAACTTTGGATACACGTGGATAAAACCTTGGATAGACATTTCCATTTTTAAACCTGGAAATGTCCTGACTACAGGGAGAGTCCAACAAAGTGTGATGTAAATGCACCATTTTAAGTTTATATTAGGAGATTTCATCCTCTAAAATGTTTTTAGTATCTTATTACTACCTACCTTTAGTAAATATATTTACTGAATATAGGCAGGCAGGCTTTTGATTGCAAAAAATTATGGGCATACCAATGCTACACTATAGCATGATAGAATTGTCTGGGATTAAGTTTTTAAATACTTGCATATTGCCAAATATATGGCAGTCATCAAACAACTAATGAGATTTTAAATATATTATTTTATTTGTTATTTCTAAATTATGGTAAACTGCACTATTGGCTTTTTTGGTAGAAATGTCATTAATATCAGTGGACATCATTTTTTTTTCAAGTTTTGCTTCTTGAAAAATGTTTGATGATTATGAAAACTTCAAACTGAACACAGATATAGTTTCAGAATGACTATATCATGTGGAAATCTTCAGAAATATGAAATTAATTTTAATAACTATAATGTATTTAATGTATTTAATCACATAATGTTTCCGACATGCTGCATGATTTCAACAGGGCTAACAGCATTTTGCTGCTGATTTTTTGTTTGTACTCAGTGTCTGATGTATCTTGCTAAAGTGTCACCAAAAATTGGCCAGAATTGGTGGATTTCAGTTGCACTGATAATGTTTTTCCATTGTGGCAATGTCCTGGTGAAACCTTTCACTATGTTCAGCACTGACTGCACCTAGAAGTCCAAGTGTGATTGCAGAAAATGAATCTACAGTGACATGTTGTATTTCATGTTCTTGTATACTGTAAGAAGTTTGTCAACCAGCTTAATGTAGTTTGGTGGTCTGGAGTTGCCAAGTTGTCAACTACATCCTTGGATGCTTTCCAGGTGATTTTCTCTGGCTACACTAATAGATCTTTGAACAGCTTGTCATTGATGACATCTGATCTGTGGACCAATAATAATGACGTCTTTAATATTGATGTCGGTTATTCTTGCAAACTTCTGTCTCAAATAATGAAAACCTCCACTTGTTCATTGCTTTCACAAAATTTTTAATTAGTCTGAATTTCAAGTGAAGCAGAGGCAAAAAAACACTTTTTGTCAGGTTTAATAGGTGGTTTGTGTGTCACTTTTTTTCCTCTTGGAAGCAAATGATTTCGGAGTGGCCATTTGTTTTAATGCAATGCAACTCTCTTGCATGGCTGTCCCATTTGCATATGTAACAACAGAACTTGGTATATCTAAACTGCTTCCCAAGTAGCCAGACCTGCTACTTTTAGATCTTAGTTATTCCAGTTGTATTTGGTGTACTGGATGTGCTTCAACAATTGTTACATGTTTTTATATGTTCTTTAATGTGTGCAGCATAGCCAATAGATGTGAAGTGTGGACATTGCCATTGTATAAAAACAGAAGATTTCTATAAAATGATATGTGATAAGTCTGAGGATTATTTTTGTGACTAGCAGCCAAACATATTTTAAGATACACCCCAAATCTTGGTTGTCAGTATATTCAATGACACACCTAAAGGGTGTTTGGGTTCTCAAAAATTGGGTCTGGAGATTGAATATAACATATCCATTGCAACCTTAAGGCTGCAAGTTGATCTCTGTTTAACATAAAATTTGTGATTATTCATTCTTCAAGGTGAAATGATTTTACACAATGTTTTAATTAGTTAATCAAATGGATGTAAGGCATTCATTGTATGTTGGATTTCCCAAGTAGTAATTAGACCTGGTTGACAAGTTCTGTAAAGCTACCATATTTGTTTTTGGCTTGTTGATTGAATGACAAAATAACACAATGCTAGGCCATAAACCAAGCTTTACAAGGCATAAAGCTTGAGTTCATAAAACAGTCTAAAGCACAAACATGTAAATTGCATTTTTCCTCAGCCAGGCAAAGTAAACCTCTTGGGTGTGAGTCAAGGATGTCCGTGTGTGTTCATGCTCTTTTATGACAACATTACAGGTAGTCCTTGACTTACTACTGCCATTGAGCCCAATATTTCTGTTGCTAAGTGAGACATTTGTTAAGTGAGTTTTGCCCCATATTATGACCTTTTTTGTCACAGTTGCTAAGTAAATCACTGCAGTTGTTAAATTAGTAACAGTTGTTAAAAGAAGCTGGATTCCCCATTGACCTTGCTTGTCAGAAGGTTGCAAAAGATGATCATATGACTGGGTCACTGCATCCATCATAAACATGAGTCAGTTGCCAAAATCTGAATTTTGATCATGTAACCATGGTGATATTGCAATGGCAATAAGTAAAAAGCTGTGACTTTTCTTCAGTGCTGTTGTAACTTTGAATGGTCACTAAACAAACTCTTGTAAGTCAAGGACTACCTGTAACAGTCTACCTGAGTTATTTGGAATTATTGTTATAATTGTTACTAAGGTATAGCTTGTTTTCAGGTTTAAATTTAAAAAAAATACTTACTCAAAAATAGTCGCAAAATGTTTTAGGCTTTATTTGAAACTTCTAAGGATAATAAAGCTTCTTCGAGAAAAAAGAAGTTGGTTTTATATTACACTTTTGTTACTGTAATTAGTCCTTCTAATTAGTCTCCCGAGTCCTTCGGGAGAGGGCGCGGCTAAGAAATAAATATATTATTATTATATTATTATTATTATTATTATTATTATGTCAAACTTATCAAGGAAGAATTCTGAGAGTGCTTCTATATATGGAAATCATAATTTGTTAAGGAAAAAGAGTTTTTATAAAGTTGTTTCCTGGTGGTACAGATAGTCCTTGACTTATGACCACAGTTGAGCCCAAAATTTATGATGCTAAGTGAAACATATTAAGTGAGTTTTTTCCTATTTTACAATCATTCTGACTACCGTTGTTAAGTGAATCACTACAGTTGTTAAGCTAGCAACATGGTTGTTAAGTTAAACTGGCTCCCCCGTTGACTTTGCTTGTCAGAAGGTCGCAAAAGATGATTACGTCACCCTGAAACACTGCAACTATCATGAATGTGAGTCACTTGCCAAGCATCTAAATTTTGTGCACGTGACCATGGGGATGCTGCAACAGTTGTAAACATGAAAAACTGTTGTAAGTCCTGTTTTCAGTGCCGTTGTAACTTTGAATGGTCACTAAACAACCTATTGCAAGTTGAGGACCACCTGTATATGTTTGCTTCTGAAGATTATGTTGGTTCCCTCTGTTACTTTTCAAAGGATGTTTCTGGAACGTTCGGTATCTCTGAAATTGTAACAGACCTATGGCATTTGGGCTGGTCATTTCTCTTACAATGTTTAAGAATTCTTGAACTTACAATATGGTTGTACAAATTGCAGTAGAATTAAGAAACAATATTAGTAAAATGATTTTTCTCTTTATAAAAAATTATTTGTTTAAAGGATTTAATACCGTATTATTTTTTGGAGTATAAGACACACCTTTTTCCCTCAAAAAAAAAGTGAAAATCTGGGTGCGTCTTATACACTGAATACAGCATTTTTGGCCTCCCAAAATCCCGCCCCCTTTGCAAAAATGGACGTGCAGGGGTTTTGGGAGGCTTCCAAACTGCTCCTGGGGGCTGGGGAGGGCAAAAATGAGCAATGGCCATTTTTGCTCATTTTTGCCCCCCCCCCCAACTCCCAGGAGTACTCTACAAGCCTCCCAAAGCCTCTGCATGCCCCTTTATTTTGTGAAAAATGGGCCATTTTTTGTTTTTGGTGCCCCCCTAGGCCCCAGGAGGACTCTATAAGCCTCCCAAAGCTCTGCATGCCCCCCCCCCTTTTTTTTTTGCAAAAAACGAGGCGTGCAGAGGGTTTGGGAGGCATGCAGAGTGCAAAAACTTTTTTTAAAATTTACCTCTTCAAAATCATGGTGCGTCTTATACTCTGGTGCGTCTTATAATCAGAAAAATACAGTAAGTTCTGAAGCCACAAAGTCAGTAATAACTAGATTCTTCAGTGCTTCTCTGCCTAAAAGAAAACAAGCACCAAATTTCATATATGAAATACAGAAAACTGCCCTGGCAGGGAGAAAAAAAATCAAACAACCCCCCCTCCCCCGGCTGCCCTTTAATTCTTTCCTTACATTTGCATCATGTGCTTTACAGTTATATCATCTGCTACCTATTATGGAAGCATTTGACTTTCCCAGGTGTCGACATTTTTAATAGCTATTTGCTAGAACAGTTTGAACTGTGATAGTTGAGATAATGGCTATTATATCTACATTTTCTACTGATAGTAAGAATTCATCACCTATGGAAGAACTTACAAAGTAATATTTAACTGCTTTTCTTACAACTTTAAATGTAATTGAGAAGCTCGGAGCTGATAGTTTGCATCTTCCACTTATAGATTTTAAGATTGATTCCAGATAAGATTGCACTCCCACTGAAGAAATAGGATCAAAATTTTAAAAATCAAACATAATGAACATCTTCAACTGCTTCTCTTCTCTGTTCTTCTGTCTAATCTATGTATAAATGGCCTTGCAGGAAAAAGAAGCTGTAACTGGATGGAAGGGAACAGTTCTCCAGCAGGCCAGATTGCTGACTTTCCACAACCTCTTGTCTGTATGAATCACAATGTTTCTTAGGATATTGTGTTGTGTTTTCTGAAGGAAATAGTGCACATTCTGAAAAAGAAATGGTTAGTAGGTTATTTGACTTAGCTGTGCTTAGATAATAATACAATAATAATAATACAATACAATAGTAGAGTTGGAAGGGACCTTGGAGGTCTTCTAGTCCAACCCCCTGCCTAGGCAGGAAACCCTATACCGTTTCAGACAAATAGCTATCCAACATCTTCTTAAAGACTTCCAGTGTTGGGGCATTCACAACTTCTGGAGGCAAGCTGTTCCACTGATTAATTGTTCTCACTGTCAGGAAATTTCTCCTCAGTTCTAAGTTGCTTCTCTCCTTGATTAGTTTCCACCCATTGCTTCTTGTTCTACCCTCAGGTGCTTTGGAGAATAGTTTGACTCCCTCTTCTTTGTGGCAACCTCTGAGATATTGGAATAATGCTATCATGTCTCCCCTAGTCCTTCTTTCTCTTAAGCTAAACATACCCAGTTCCTGCAACCGTTCTTCATATGTTTTAGTCTCCAGTCCCCTAATCATCTTTGTTGCTCTTCTCTGCACTCTTTCTAGAGTCTCCACATCTTTTTTACATCGTGGCGACCAGAACTGAATGCAGTATTCCAAGTGTGGCCTTACCAAGGCATTATAAAGTGGTATTAACACTTCACGTGATCTTGATTCTATCCCTCTGTTGATGCAGCCTAGAACTGTGTTGGCTTTTTTGGCAGCTGCTGCACACTGCTGGCTCATATTTAAATGGTTGTCCACTAGGACTCCAAGATCCCTTTCACAGTTACTACTACTGAGTAAGGTATCACCTATACTGAACCTGTGCATTCCGTTTTTGTTGCCTAAATGTAGAACCTTACTCTTTTCACCATTGAATTTCATTTTATTAGATAGTGCCCAATGTTCAAGTTTGTCAAGATCCTTCTGTATCTTAAGCCTATCTTCTGGAGTGTTGGCTATTCCTGCCAGCTTGGTATCATCTGCAAATTTGATGAGTTCCCCATTTATTCCCTCATCCAAATCATTGATGAAGATGTTGAAGAGTACTGGGCCTAAAACAGAGCCTTGGGGTACTCCACTGCATACTTCCCTCTATGTAGATGCAGTTCCATTGAGAACTACACGTTGAGTGCGGTTGGTCAGCCAGTTACCAATCCATCTGGTGGTGATGCTGTCTAACCCACATTCTTCTACTTTATCTAGTAGTAGGTTATGGTCTACCTTATCAAAAGCCTTACTGAAGTCCAAGTAAACTATATCAACGGCATTCCTCTGGTCCACTAATTTTGTCACATTATCAAAGAATGCAATAAGATTAGTCTGGCATGATCTGTTTTTGACAAATCCATGTTGGCTTTTGGCTATTACTTTGTTTGCTTCTAGGTGTTCGCAAATTCGTTGCTTGATTATTTTTTCCAGAATCTTTCCTGGTATTGAGGTTAGGCTGATAGGTCTGTAGTTTCCTGGATCTAATTTTTTCCCTTTTTTGAAGATGGGAACCACATCAGCTCTTTTCCAGTCCTCTGGTAGTTCCCCGGTGTTCCAGGATCTCTGAAAGATATAATTCAGTGGTTCTGAGATCTCGTCTGCTAGTTCCTTCAGAACTCTGGGGTGTAATCCATCCGGTCCTGGTGATTTGAACTCATCTAGGGTAGACAGGTGCTCACTTACCATTTTCTTCCCTATTTCAATTTGTGACTGATTGACTGATTAAAGATTAGCATAGAGAAAAACATCTACATACCTTTAAAGAGAATATCAAAAAGCAAAAAAAAAGAGACCTAAGCACCGTCTTCACCAGCCATCAATAGGATGAGCAGAGAGTAATATCAAGATTAACACTAGAGCAGGCATATCAAACCCAATCGCATTGTGGGCTGTATTGTGAGGTACAAATACTATCTTCTCTCAGCAGCAGCTTTCTCTTTGTAACCCTTGCCATGAACAAAGCTGTTGTAGTAGTTTTCTTGAGGATGGTCTTATGAACATTGACATTTGCCAATGCAAGAGAGGGATTTAGTTCCTTAGAAGTTACGCTGGGTTCTTTGAGATCTCCTGGAGTATTACATGCCTTGTTTTCCTGGTTTGACCTTTGTTGATCACTCCTGGGAAGCGTAACAGTTATGTTGAATTGCCTCCCTGGTCTGCCTGACAGTGGCCTGGTAAAATCCAAACTCTTTGGAAATAGTTTTGTTTGATTAGGACTATCTATCTATCTATCTATCCATCCATCCATCCATCCATCAATCAATAACAGGATAAATGTGCTGCTTCTCAAAAGTGGTTTCTGGTAATCTGAAATATTTCAAGCTATTAATTTCATTTCCTAATTTTTTTTTTTAAATTGTCCTTAATTTCAGTAGTAGCCAATCTGGGCAGTTTGATCAGTACTTTTCTAAAAACTTCCTATGCTATTCTCCATCAGTTGATAGAAATGGCAATCTAGTCTTCAGTAATTGCTTTAAATACCTTTTGTTTCAGGATGGAAGGAAAAAAGACCTCGTAATATTTATTGTACTTTAAGCTAAAGTCGTCTGAGCCTGTTTTATGTGTGTTGTGTGTGTGTTAATATTTTTAAATAACCCTTCAATATTGATTCCTACTAGTGCTTTCTGATAAAAAGATAATAAAAAAATACAGGAAGCAAATGGACTATTTGCTAGTTGCAGTGGACTTTGCTGAACCACTGATTATTTTGAATATGTTGTTCTTTCTTATTTGTGAAATTATCTTCAAAATACTCAAATATTATGTTTTTTGAAGTTTTACTTCTACATGCACAATTCATGGGTTGTATCTAGCCTTTAGGCTTTAGTATCAGAATTTTTAAGTACATTTTTATTTTTCAAAATATTTCTCAGTTATCAAAGTGAGTTTTAGCTTGATCACAGAGCATTATTAATTTGAATATCGTGGTGAATTATCAAAAGGCAAAAAATATAATTGTAATACCTGTAGAGCAGGGGTGTCAAACTCAAGGCCCGGGGGCCAGATCCGGCCTGTGGAGTGCTTAGATCTGGCCCGCAGGGCTGTCCTGGAAACAGTGAAGGAGTGGCCTGCACTGCCTCTGTCAGTGAAAACAGAGCTCGAACCCTCTTGAGCTCTGTTTTCTCTGGCAGAGGGTTGCAGGAGGCCGTTGCAGCCAGAAACAGCACTCGGGCCACTGTTTTTTGTGAAAAACGGCATGCAGAGAGTTTGGGAGGCCTGCAAAGTGCTTCTGGGGGCTGGGGAGGGCAAAAATGCGATACATCTGGGGTTTGGGAGGTGAAAATCCTGAGCTGTGGCTAAAAAGGAACTCCTGCCTGACCTAGAGAACTCCTGTCTGTCACATGGTGAATGTCCTCGACCACCTGGGCCCAGCCTCAAGAAAAACCATGTTGTTAAAGACAGGTTCCCTAAATTGCGGGCGCAGGATGATTTCCACTTGCGTGAGTGAAGATTGTGCTGTGATTGCAAATTGTGGGGGGGAGAAGGCGGGGGGCGCATGGAGGAAGCTGCTACACTGTGCTGTGGGCTTTCCGAAACTCTGGATGGGCTCGGTCTTTCCCTGCTCGCTGAACAGAAGAAGCAAGACGACTGCCACTCCTTGGGTGAAGCGGCTCTGCATCGCCACCGGTCAGAGGGAAGGGGGAAAAAAAATAAAACTTAGAGAGATATGTTTAGTCCTGCTCTGCCATGGGAGGGGTAGAAAAAAGCAGATTTGAGATCGATAAAAGCCTTACCCTTTAGGAAGATTGAGCCCGTCCGGAGTTTCAGAAAGCCCACAGCACGCCAGCAGAAACTGTGTGTGATTGTCCCTCAAGAGAAATGAGATGCACGGGGCGGGGTTTCCGGATGCCAAAAATGGCTGTATTCGGGGTATAAGATGCACCAACATTTCCACCCTCTTTTAGGGTGGGAAAAGGTATGTCTTATACTCCGAAAAATACGTATTTTGAAAGATAGTTGAATAGTTTCGACATATATGTTCAATATATAGTGCATAATAATTTACAAATTTAAAAATGGAAAATCTAGGGTACTTGTTTCTGGATTTAGAAATTTACCTGCCAGATTACTACATTTTAATTTTGCCTCATCTTTATAAGCCTTCATTTTTTCTTGCCTTATCATTGTTTTACTTATTTTCAACGATAGTTTTTTCATACATGTTCAATATATAATAATTTACAAATTTTAAAATGGAAAACATAGTGTTTGTTTCTGGATTTAGAAATTTTACTACAAGATTGCTACATTTTAGTTTTGCCTCATTTTATAAGTCTTTGTTTTTTATAATTTGTGTATTATAGGTGAAGTAATTAAAATTTACAAATCAATGTATTGTAATTTGTTGGAATATGAAACATGAATTGCTATCATCTATTTTAAATTTGTGTAAGTGAGCATTATTTTAATTAAATCTGTTCTGTTTTTGCACAGTCATGGAATGGGGAGATGATATTAGAACACTTTCAGAAGATGAAGCTTTGATGCTGGTGAACCATCAAGCAACTGGAGATATTTGCACTCTAATGATGTGCCTTCAAGACAAAGGCACGGTATGCTACTTTGATAGATATTATTGATAAACTGTACTTGTTGAACAATCTGGGTACTTTTTTCAGAAATATAACATTAGAAGACTCATGCATAAAACCTATGTCCATCCAATACTTTAATCATGTTTTATATTTCTGTATCTTCTTAACTTATATTATTTACATGTATGTGCTGTAGAAGCAGGACATGCAAGTGTTCAGGTCAGGCAGCATTAAAGTCAGTCAGTCTGTCTGTCTGTCTCTGTCTATCCCAGGGATGTCAAACTCACATTGTCACAGCGTATTGGGACGTTTTTACCGTTCGCTAAACAGGGCGTGGCCAATGCGTGACGCATCCAGCCCACAGGCCAGGTGTTTGACAGCCCTGGTCTATACCTACCTACCTGCTCTGATGTCAGTCAAGATAATAAATAAAAATAAAAATTTGAGTACAGGTAGTCCTCAACTTACAACCATTTGTGACTGTTTAAAGTTAGAAATGGCATTGAAAAAAGTTACTACCATTTTTCACACTTATAACCATTGTAGCATCCCCACGGTCATGTGATCAAAATTCAGATGCTTGGCAACTGATATGTATTTATGACAATTGTAGGTTCTCTGGGTCATGTGATCACCTTTTGCAACCTTCTGACAACCAAAGTTAATGGGGAAGGGTGGTTCACTTAACAGTTCTGTTACTAACTTAACAACTGCAGTGATTCACTTAACAACTATGGCAAGAAAGGTTGTAAAAAGAGGCTAAACTCACTTAACTTTCTTACTTAGCAATAGAAATGTTGGACTCAATTGTGTTCATAAGTCAAGAACTACTGTATTGAAGCTAAAATAGACATTTAAAAAAGGAAATAATCAAATCATCGGACAGTTAAGAGTCTGATGGAAGGCATGCACCTTTACAAATTTTCTAAACCCTGAGAGAATTGGGGCCAGGTGTAAATGCTAAGGGAGTGAGTGCCATAGCAAGAGAAGAGCCACTCCCACATGCCAAAAACATGAGCCTTAGATAGTATAGATATATTTAAGTGGACCTATATTTGTGATCTTACAAATATGAGAAGTTTGTAATAGGTGAAACTGACCCTTAGGTAATCAGGGTTTTACTTTTAAAGACTATAAAGTTGATTGACAATTGTGCCCAGTAAGGAAATGACTATCAGTACAGATTTTTCAGCAGAGGCATAATTTGAATCCCTATCTTACACCATAGCATTTTCTACTAACTTAAATTTTCAAATACTTTTCAAGGATAATGAAATATACAGTTGAGCATATTTCAGCACTCAAGATGGGATGTAACCAGGGCATGAAAAAGCAGTCAAGTTTGACTGTCGCAGGAAGGATGGAGTTGGTACCTTAGATGAGGTTATGTAAGATCCCCCTTTCTGTCTGTCGCTAAAGAATCCACTCATAGCTAAGGTCAAGAAACATTCCCGCATGGATTCTGATCTTTTAAGGAGAATGCAATTTTATCCAAGAGGTTGAACCTCAGTCCCCAAGTCCTGTTTACAATCTTTTCATCTTGTCTTCATCTAATTCAACTGGTTATTTTTCTCTTTTTCTGTCATCCATCCCATTTTTGAACGTAAGAAAATTCAAAAGTGCTGATTGAATTTAATGGTAGAAAGTCATAAAGCTGAGTATCATCAGTGTAATATTGCTTATCTGTTTAATAGCTTACATATCTGGAGGTTATAGTGGCAACTGGGGCTACATGGATTGCCATTGCTAAATAATGTGGTCATGTGACATGTATTATATTCACAATGCTTAGCAACAGCAATCCCAGTTGCTATTGAAACTTGTGGGCTACCTATATTCTTTTACATATCTGTTTTTGTTTTAGATTTTTAAATTGGGAAATAGGCGATGGCAATTAGATACCCTAATTTGGTCCTCATGTTTTTTTCTTATCTCATTTTTGTAGCATAAGAAATTATGTCATTCAAAATGGGACAAATAAAATAGAGAACATAATAATGGCATGTTCAAAATGAATGTGATGGGTATAATACAAGAATAAGTTTAACTTTGTCAACTTTGTACATCTACACAAATTTTAAAAATTAAGTCAACATTGTAAATGAATGCTCTCTAAAATAGAAAGGTTTAAATATCCTAAAAAGTATTATTGTGTAGGTATATTTTTTGAATAATCAATATGTTTTGCAAATCCTGTCTACCATCTACATGTTTGCTTTGTGTTCTCTTGATTTTTCTTACCTGAAATTTAAAAAAGTAAAATGCTCATATAGAAATAAAGATAGTGTGAGAGCTTTAAAATTTTTAATTAATGAAAGTTGATTTTAAATAATATGATTTATCCAAGATAGTGAAGAAATAGCTATCTGTTGATTTTATATAAAGTGACAGTGAGGATTTTAGGAAGAAGGAGAAATATATTGAAAGAATATTGCTTTAGTAAATACTTTTTGAAAGATAATAAGCTTTTAGTAAAACCATTTATATGAACATTATAAGAATGCAATTTGTATTCAGTTTTCTATTTAACAGCAAACATATTTTTGTATTTTTATACATTTGCTTCTATGGAACAGAAAATCTATCTCTGATTTTTGTTTTGTTTATATGCAGAATGCACACTATTTCTTATCTCAATTTTCCCAGGTTGTTCGTCGGATGATGTGGCTGATGGATCATATATTTAAATACACAAATTTTGGAATTGTATCGCTGATTCATGGAGACTTCTTTATAAGACAGGCAAGAACTACAAATATTTAAATAGTTAGATCTGCTTTCTTAAATATTTATTTGTATCTTGCTATGATTGTCAGTGTATATGAAGAGCCTTGGTGGCTCAATGGTTAGAATGCAGTATTATAGGCTAACTTGCCCACAGCCCAAAGTTCAATACTGACAGGCTCAAAGTTGATTCAGCCTTACATCCTTCCAATATCAGGAAAATGAGGACCCCAATTGGTGTTCTTGGAATATGTTGACTCTGTAAACCACCTAGAGAGTGCTGTAAAGTACTATGGGGCAGTATATAAATCTAAGTGTGATTGCGTTGCTATTGCTATATATTAAATTGAAATCCATTTCAATTAGTGTCAACAATTAAAGAAAAAATTAACAGAATGTGGAGAAACACACAGAAACTACTAGGAATGCTGGTTTGGTGTACTGTAGACATGTGCCATTTATTTTCTTTACCCACTTAGAAATACAAGACCTCTGTTTATAGCAAACTATGCTTTTTGGGAAACATGGTTTGTCACAAGTTTCTAATCTAATGTAAGATAGGAACAAGTGAATACAAACTTTGTAAAAAATAAAATATTAATCCATATTTTGACTTTACCTGAATGACTTTCTCTATATGCCAGGTGTGTCCCATACTTATTTATTTAAAACATTTATATAGCCGCCTACCTTTCAGACAACTCTGGACAACTCATTTTAAAAACTGTAAAATACATTTATCTTAAAGGTTTAGTGTTTTTACACATACAGATGATTCTTGGAAACTGGAGTGGAACAGAATATTTTGCATCCTTAAATGTCAGGGGACCAGAAATTGTAATAATATATCCTTGATATACAAAACATTTATATTCTTCATAGAATTACAGATTTGGAGAGGGTTGTTTAAACTGTAAAATTCATCTCCCAGAAATCTATCTTATAAATCATATCAATCTCTTCATTTACAATTTGATCTGCATAGTAGCCATGTAGGCAAAGAAACCCAATTGAGTGACTTTTGTAGAATACGTTTACTTAATTATTCATTTAGCAAACTCTAAGATACAGTATATTTATTATTATTTATTTATTATTAGACAGACAATATTCTGCTTTTTGGAAACTTGTTTCCTGTTCAACAATGCAGAAAAAGTAAGTGAAAGACAGAAAAAAGTAATAAGAACAAACAGCTATAAACTTCAAAAGGATTAAAGTGAACATATAGGCTATAAGTTAAAGACAAAAAAAAAATGGTCCCTGGAGAAAGAAGAGTGAAGTTGAAAAATAACATTTCCTAATGGACTATCTTAGAGAGTAGCTGGAGAATGGAAGTAGCCTAACTTCAGACCACAAGGTTCAAACTATTGTGATCATAGCCCTGCAAATTTTGATATCTATTTCCTGCTCTTCTTTAGGTATAGTTCAGTTCTATAACAGATAGTTTCTTCTCTCTTTCTGTTTCTGATCACACTAGGTTTCCATGGGAAAATGTAAGAAAGAAATGAACAGAGTTTAGAGCCTTTGAATATTAATTCCCATTTGGCTAGAAATTGTTGAGCTTGGGAGACTTAGCAATTAATTATAAAGCTAGCAGCAAAGTTAATAATGACAATAAAATATTTCGATTGGATTTATTCCCAAACAAGTAAAATGGTGTCAATGGGGGAAATATAGAGGATATAGGGAATGACCTTGAAGGCAGAAGGAAGAGTCCATATCATAGCAATGGTCCAATGGTGGGTTCCGGATCTCGTTGCAACAGGCATTGTTGCAATGGGGCCCGGTGTCCTCCATATGAACGTGCACACACATGCGTCTTACCTTCCAGTGACGCCTCCGCGATGCTCCAGCTACTTGGCAGAGCGTTGCGCAGGCACTGTATGCACTATGCGCGTGTGAGGAAGCACCGAAGGCTTTAAAGACAGGTAAGGAGCGCGGGTAGGCCCTTCGGAGCACCATACCAGAACGGTACCCAGTGCTCCAGTTAGGCTCCGGTACGCCCGTACCGGGGCGTTCTGCCTGCAACCCACCACTGCAATGGTCAGATAAGAGTGGATTGAATTAACATGACAGGCAGGCCCCTCTCTAGCTCACATGAAGATAAAAATAGAGGAGGACCTATTAATTTGTTACAACAAAAATCTTGATCTATGTGGCATTGTTTTTTTTTAATCTGGTCTACCTTGTTGGGCTACAGGGAGAAATGGAAGAATGATTAATTCACAAATAATTAAATTTAATTTGATTGCCTGTTCTGTGGCAAGTGTACTTTTAACTGGATTAGTGCATAACAAGAGTATGAAATGAAAAGGGTAATTACATTAGCTTTATTTACCCGGTTGAACAGATTATGTGTTCACTTTTTTATTGTTTGAAAAGATTAAACATATTATTTTTTAACATAAAGCTCATCTCATGATGCTTTTTCAGGTTTTGGATGCTTTTTCTAGGTTAAGGAAGGGTGAGAATTATTTCTAAAAGCTGAAGCTTCCTGCTTACGTCCAGTGTACATGTACGTAAGATCATTTGTAGAAATAGGATACTTTTTGTAAGAAGTGATTCGATCTTTGCCCATCTCCTAACTTGAACCTTAATGCTAGGAAACTTAGAAATATGCATAGGAAAGAAATAATTTTAAATTTGCATAATTTATATAAATCATTTTATTTCATTTATGTCCTATCACAATCCCACAAGACTGATTGCTTTATGAGAATACAATAATTAATCCACAGTTGGTGCGCAGTCATCTTTACTAGTATGTACACCTAGTGACCATTCATGGAGATTGGGAATCTGAATAGTATTTTCACCGGGACAAGTGACAACCTATCAAAGCATTCTCCATGTAGTTCTCCTCGGGTGCCACTCTTGGCATCTGAGGAGGTTCCTTTTCAGTTTCCTTGAGCGAAAGATCATTCTTAATCCTTCTGGTTAGTGGAGGGAATGGAGGAAGTTAAAAATAGAAAACACACACATATAGAATAAAGCAAAAATCCTGATGTCATATTTCAAAACACCTTCTGGAAGAGTTCTGTTTTCAGATGCGTCTGTAAGGCAATTCAAATAAGTGCTTGCTTAAGTGGCCAAAATAGCACCTCTGAGGTTTTTCCCCTTCCGCAAACTGCTTGAGACAGCAACTTGATCAGTTCAATTCTAGTGGGTGACTACGTCCCTGATGGTAACTTGGTGCCAGGCCATAAAGTATTCTCTAAACTTGAATGAAAGCTATCTTTCTTTCAGTTCTGTGAATAGTATTATTATTTTACCATTACTTGTTAGTGAAGTGTAGAAGTCAATATGTATCGTGTGGCTTGTAACTACAAAATATATGAATATCTTCTTGCTTAAATAATGGACAACTTCATTATTTGCTTTTGTATCTAATTTCTAATAATACTCTTAATCTAAACACTTTGTATGAAATCATACAATATACTGATAAAGGAAAATATTCATAGTTAAGGATTGAGATGGTACTCTCTGAGCTCTGTTGTTTTCTTGCAGATGTTTCATTGCCCAAACTAGATAACATCATCAGTGCTAGTAGGGAGTTGAGTTTGCTCTCAGTTCATATTCCAGTGACTTGTCCTGTCAGTATTGGTGGGAGTGGTCTTGGTGGCTTTTTTGTGGGCTGTTTACTCTGAGCTTGTTTTGCAGTTATTTGATTGGGATATTGTGTAGTTCTTGATTCAGCGGCAAGATGGACTAGACGTCTTCCCATGGGCATCTGGCCAGTAAAAAGCTCAGCTTCATTCAGTCACCCTGACTCCATCCCGAAACAAGGAATTACAGGGTCATAAAAATTTACTTCTTGATTATTAGTCTGATGTTAATCTTGGTTTTAATCTATGTTCATCTGAGTGTTGTTTGCTGGTGGGGAGCTATTTTGATCTTTTTGTTCATTTGGCTTGTTAAGTTAGGCACTTTTTGATGAAGTTGCATGGATATCCATTTTGTTGGAAGATGTTGTATAGACGTTGTTTCCTTTTTCTGCTGTTCTGGGTGGCTGCAGTATGTTTATGCTTGAGAATTGACTATTCAACCCAATATAGCACAACCAACACAAGCCATAAAAAGGATAACATTGTCATACGTCAATATCATCTCAGAAACCACTAACAGACAATTACTACCACATGGCATCAGCGCAGCAAATAAACTTACTAAAGCTCTCCAAAACATCCTATGTGAACCAGAAGATCGAGCAGCCCCAGAAGAAAAAACAAGAGTCATATACAACCTATAGTGTAAAGATTGCAAAGCTACTATGCAGGACAAACAGGCATAAGATTTAGCAGAATGTATCTATCATTATCCAGACATGATGAAATTTCACAACATATGGACAGACTTATCCATAGTTTCAACTGGAAAATTGTGACCGTCCTACACCAAGTCAGGCCCAAAAACGCTAGAGAATTCTTGTAAACCTGGCATTCTGACAAATTGGCCATTAAGAGACATAGATATGTACAACATCTATGTACTGTGCAAGGAAGACAATCAACAAACAAAAAGGCCGAAATACCTCTCCACCAGCAATCAACACCCACATGAGCATAGATTAACACCAAGTTTAACATCAGACCAACAATCAAGAACTAAACAATACCCCAATCAAGGAAAGTCAAACAAGATAACAGTAAACAGTCCAACCAAAGAACTTCTAAGACCACTCCCTACTAGCACTGATGATGTTACCTAGTTTGGGTAATGAAATATCTGTAAGAAAACAACCAAGATCAGAGAACATCAAGGATCCCTCATCATACAGTGTTAGAAGCCATGGCATATCTTATTTAAAAATCCATACATACTTCATATTAAGTTCTAATCAAAGCATATTATACCTTATTGCAATGTTTGAACCTAGCTTTGAAAAAGGAAACTGAAATCCTTAAAATATTTTATATTAATTTCATGTTTACTTTATATTAATTTCATGTTTACTTTATATTAATTTTATGTTTACTTTATATTAATTTCATGTTTACTTTATTTCCTAAAGTCACAATTTATTGGAAACAAATTAGTTTGAAGTTTTTCAGTAAAAATAACTGGTTAGGGTAGGAAAGTAGAGATTATTCTGATATTAAGTATTCTTTTTGTCATTTCCATTTTAGGGAAAAGCTTATCGTAGCCAGCAGCTTTTACTCCTCCGTGAACATCTAGAAAAATATTACAGGAGCCGTAGTCGCAAGTGGATTGTATTGTTTCCAGAAGGTGGTTTTCTTAGAAAAAGAAGAGAAACCAGTCAGGCATTTGCCAAGAAAAACAATTTGCCATTTCTTACACATGTCACACTGCCAAGACTGGGAGCCACACAAGTTATACTGAAAAATCTGGTAGCTCAGCAAGCAAATGGAACTTTGGCGGGTGAAAAGGTTCTTGTATCAGGTATGGAACATTTTGAATATTTATGAAACAGCTAGTATCTGATCAGAATCTTAAAAGTAGTCTGAGGTTTTATTCTGTACTATATTGCATGCATAATTTGTTATACAACAATTTGCCTAAATTAGCATTGGGGTATCTTGTAAATTTAACATTTACCCAAAGCTGTGCAACACTATTAAGCTACCAAATAATTCCTTTTTAAAATCCATTCTAATTATCTTTGCTGCTATGACCTCCAAAGTCTTGAGTAGCTCCTAAGGTACTTCAGGAAAGCTTTCTGACAGGCGAATGTCAGCCTCAAATCAGAAAATCAACTCCAGAGGAAGGCTAAAACTATCTTTACTGAGATTGGCAATATTAACAGAATCTTGCAAGACTGATTGCACTGTACCTCCTCCTTCTTTTATACTTCAGCAAATTAGGAGGCATCTCCCTGAGCTACTTCCAAATGATATTGCCTTACTCTGGACTTGAAAAGTATTTTGGCTTCTTTTGCCTAGATAATGATTCTTGCATATTTCCAACAAGATCATCTTTATACCAGATAACCTTACATGGGGATTTAGAATCTGAATAGTATCTTCAACCAAATGTATAAAGGCAGTTCTACATGTAGCTGTCTTCAGGGACCATCCTTGGCATCTGCCGCATAATACTTAGAGGTTCCCTGTGCGGTTTCCTTGGGTGGAAGATTACTCTCAGCCCTTCTGAGGAGTGGAGGGAATGGAGGAAGGTAACAGATGGAAGCATTTGTTTTCCTGTGCACCGCTTGGAGAGTCCAAGCAATGGGTTAATTCACTCTGGTTGCCCTGGATACTGAGGAACTTTTTTTCTCCCTTTAACCACACCTCCTCGTGTGATCACAGCCAGAATAATTTTCCTCATGCCCAGATCGGATGTATTTTTGAGTTCAGGCTATTAATCCTTGGCTTGGACTCTCCTAAAAATTTGGAAAACCTTTTTCCTCTTTCAAAACCAACTTTTCTCCCTGTCTTTTATTCTTCTTCAATCAACACAGCTATCTAGGAGGCCAGGAGGTAAGCGTGTGTGGGGGAGGTTTTTTCTCCACAGCCTCGCACTTTTGCAGGCTTGGAAACTTGCCGCTTGCTCCCAGAGCGCGGCAACAGCGGCGAGGGGGTTTTTTCTCTTTGTTTTTTGGTCGGTTCCCTCCCCGGTTGTTATTTTCCGGCCTAGTTTTTTCGTTTTTTTGACTCCCCTGCGTTTTTTTTTCCACCCCTCAGCCACCGCGGAGCTACGAGCGGCCCGGATTGATCCTGGCTGCCGCTCTCCTCTCCGCCCAGCTCCTCGCTGTTGCGGCGGCCATTTTTAGGCGCGAAAAGTTCGCGCCTTTAATTTTAGGCCTCTGCCGCTCAGCCACGCTCCTGCAGGAGGCCGCTTGGTGGCTACAGGGCCTCGTCGGGCCCGCCCAACGGACCCTCGGCCACCACTCACTGGACATCAGCGGCGCTGGTAATTTGGCCACCACGTGTCCTTTGCACCGGCACAGGGAAGGTTTTTCTTTACCCTTAAGGTCTGGCCAGGCCTTCGCCTTTTTTAAAGCTCTAGTCTCCTGGCCTACTGACTTCCCTGCCTCTCCTGCAAGGGTTACTGCAGCTTGAGCTGCAGGCCCACCTCATAGCTCAGCCTCCTGGGTGTCCTCCTCCCATTAGGCTACTGGTGTTAGGCTGAAATGGATTTATTTAATTTTTTCTATACCTGTATTATTAATCATAATTGTCTTTTTTCTTTATGCCTTTCAGTGTAGCCAGTCGAATTCCGCTGCAGCCCACCCGTTTGCCTGTGTTCTGCATCATCCTTGTGCGGTCATTGGCATGGAGCTCCCTCCATCAGGTTCCGTTGAGGCTAGATCCGGCCCCTCTCAGGCCCCTAGCAAGGATTCCCCTTCCAGTAGAGGTGGGAATGTGGGCAAGGGTACCTTAGGGGACACCCATAGGCACCCTGTCAAAGCCCCGACTGCAGCCGAAACCAAGGACGCTGAGAGACGCCAGCGGGCCCTTGATAAACAATTTGAGAAGGCCCGGCGCCAGGCTGAGACAGGGTCCCCCCCAGAAGTGGCCCCCGTTCCCCCATCCAGAAGTGATATCTTGGCATTGCTGAATGAGGAGGTAGAGTCTCAGGATCTGTCCCCGGACAGATCACTGGCGGAACCAACTTCTCCTGCCCCGTCCTGGTCATATGAGCAGGACCCAGTTCCAGAGGGTCACACCAGGGCTCCCCCGGCTGGGGGTTCTCACTACCATCCCCAAGAACCCAGGGACCCGGGATCAGATTCTGATCAGGAGCCCGAGCTGTCACCGCGCGTGCAGGCTTTGGTCGATCGTGCTATCGCCAGAGGCATTGCTGAGGGCCTCCAAAAGCGCTCCCCTCCCCCTTCGGGGCCAGGGACCTCTTCCCGGGGCCCGGCGGCCCCTCCTCCAGCCAAGCGTGCCCGCCATCCGTCTCTTGAGTCATCCGTGGTCAGCGAAACCTCCGTCATCGAGGACGCTGACCAGGACGGCCTGGAGCTATCTGAAGACGAGGGCCTCCCCCCGGAAGCCCCTGCCTTTTCCGGACTTTTCAAACCCACTCTTTTCAAGTCCATTCTCCGTAAGGCCAAACTAGCTACCAGGGTAGGGATTAAACCTAAGCCGGCCCAACCTTCGGCCGATGCTGTTCCCGAAAATCCCAATGCGGCCATGTTCGACGTCCCGGCCCCCCAACAGGAACTGGTCCCGGTTCCGGGCTTGTTCCTGGACGTGATCCAACGCCAGTGGGCCCAACCAGCCACCTTGTCTTCCCCCAGCGGGGCAGACAAGAAACTTTACTCTATGGACCCCACCTTGGAAGACCTTTTGGTTCTCCCAGCCGTGGAACCACCTATCACTGCCCTAACCTCCAACTCTTCCCTCCCAGCAGAACTGCTGGATGGACTCAAGGCGGAGGATAAGAAGGCGGAGAGGGTGTGCCATAAGGCCCACCTGGCGGCTGCCTGGGCCATCAAAGCCTCCTCTTCCGCCTCCTTTTTTAACAGGGCCTCCGTTATATGGCTAAGGGAACTGTTGACCAAAATCCCGGCAGGAGACTTGCGCCTCCGCCAGGATATTTCAAAAATTATTGCGGCCTCCCAATATGCGGCGGACGCATCCCTTAACGCTTCTAAATTTGCTTCTAGAGCCTTGGCGGCCAACGTCACCTCACGCCGCCTGATCTGGCTCCGCCACTGGCAGGCGGACCAGAAGCACAAGTGGAAGCTGGCCTCAGCCCCCTTTAAGGGCGCCAAATTATTTGGGGAGGCGCTTGAGCCTCTCCTCATTGAATCCAAAGATAAAAGGAAGATTTTGCCTTCCACCACAAAAAAGCAGGACCGCAAGTCCGCTCCATACCCCAGGAGGCAGCCCTTTCGTGCCCCTGAACCCTCTACCTCTACTTCCTTCTCCCCGCCCTACCGACCGGCCGGTCAGTCAGGGGACAGGTTCCAGGACAGGTCCTCCTTTAAGGACAGAGGTAGACAACAATTCGGTTTCCGTAAATCCAACCGCGGAGGTGCCTCTAACAGGCCCTTCCGCAAATCTAAGTGACTGCCCGGGCCCGTCACCCATAGGGGGGCGCCTCCAGCTATTCGCCCACCATTGGGTCCAGACCACGGAGGACGCCTGGGTCCTCCAGATCGTGAGGGAGGGCCTATCCCTAGAATTCCTATCCCCCCCTCCCCGGAACTTCATCCGGTGTCCCACTCCTTCCTGCCCTCTGAAGAGGGAGCTTATGAACCAGGAGATTCGCCATCTCCTGGAGATAGACGCGATAGAGCAGGTCCCCCCCGACCAGGAAAGGAGGGGGTTCTACTCCATCCTCTTCCTGGTACCAAAGAACTCGGGGGGCTGGAGGGCCATCTTGGACCTAAAGAACCTCAACAGGCACATTGCCTACCGGAGGTTCAAGATGCAGTCCCTCCAGTCCATCCTGTCGGGGATCCGTCAGGGAGACCTCCTTACCTCTATCGACCTCAAGGAGGCTTACCTACACATCCCCATCCGTCCCCAGCACAGGAGGTTCCTGCGCTTTTTTTATGCCGGCAGGCATTTTCAATACCGGGCCCTTCCCTTCGGCCTGTCGTCGGCCCCCAGGACCTTCACCAAGGTCCTGGCAGTTGTAGCAGCCCAACTGAGGCGCAGACCCATAAGGCTCCAGTGCTACCTGGACGACATCCTGATCCAGTCGTCGTCCAGGCAGCAGGCCTTGCGGGACCTCCGCATCACAATGAGAACCCTGAGGAGCCACGGTTTTTCCCTAAATCTGAAGAAAAGCCATCTGGTTCCCACCACCAGACTTATCCACCTGGGGGCGGTCATAGACACTTCCCTATGCAGGGTCTTCCTATCCCAGGACAGGCTAGACAGCTTAGTGGCCATGACCCGCAAGGTGATGCTCGCGAGACAGGTACCGATCGTCCTCCTGTCACAGCTGTTGGGAAAAATGATCTCTGCCATCTCGATCGTCCCATGGGCTCGCCTTCACTCCAGAGCTCTCCAATGGCTCCTCCTTCCTCACCAGAGGGCCTCAAGGAGCAACTCGAATCGACTGGTGAGCGTTCCCCCAGCAGTGAAGAGATCGCTCCGATGGTGGACGTCCCCTGCACTCCTCAAGGGCCACCTGTTCAAGGAGCCCAACCGGTTAGTGGTCACCACAGACGCAAGCCTCGCCGGCTGGGGGGCACACATGGGTCATCTAGTGGTGCAAGGCAAATGGTCACCCGCAGAGAGCTCCTGCAGCATCAATCTTCTGGAGCTGCGTGCGGCCCGCCTGGCACTCCGGCATTTTCGCCAAGACATTCTCCATCAACATGTCCTATTGATGACGGACAATGTGGCCACCAAGGCCCACATAAACCGCCAGGGGGGCACCAGATCCAAGACGTTGATGAAGGAAGCGGAGTCCCTGGGGCGCTGGGCGGAGAGGCATTTGGCATCTCTTCGCTCCGACCACATTTCGGGAGTCGACAACACCCAGGCGGACTGGCTGAGCAGGACCACCATAGACCCGGCAGAGTGGAAACTGGATCCGGCTCTGTTTCACCAGCTGTCCCGCAGGTTCGGCACTCCCGTGGTCGACCTATTCGCATCCAGAAAAAATGCTCAACTTCGCCGCTATTTCTCCCGCTTCCAGTCCCCGGGGGCGGAAGGGACGGATGCCCTTCGCTCTCCTTGGCCCCGGGGCCTACTTTATGCCTTTCCTCCGCTGCCCCTGATTCCACAAGTCATCCACAGGATCATCGCGGAGGAGGCGGAGGTACTCCTCGTGGCCCCGCACTGGCCCCGTCGTTCGTGGTTCGCCGACCTGGTCAGCCTCTCCCTGTCACCTCCGTGGAAGATTCCTCCAGACCAACTCTCCCTCAGCCAGGGGGCCGTAACTCATCCAGAGCCCCAATGGCTACAATTGGCCGTCTGGCACTTGAGGGGGACCAGCTGAGGCGCGAGGGCTTCTCAGGGGAGGTAATACACACCATTCAGGCAGCTAGGCGACCATCGACCACTCGAATCTACGATTCCTCGTGGGCCTCCTTCGCCAAATGGTGCGACGCCTTACCTTTGGACCCGGTGACGGCTCCGGTCTCCCGCGTCCTGGACTTCCTACAAGAGGGCCTTGCCAAGGGCCTCGCTCCAAATACCCTTCGACGACAGGTGGCGGCCCTCTCCACCGTTTGGGCCGGTGACCCGGTCTTGCCCCTTAGCAAGGTGCCCAGGGTCCGTTCATTCCTCAAGGGAGCTTGTAACTTACGACCTCCCACGGTCCACCGCTACCCCACCTGGCAGCTGTCCGTGGTTCTGCAGGCGCTCACCGCTCCACCCTTCGAGCCTCTCAGCACTACGCCGCTGCGTCTTCTTACCCTAAAAACGGCATTCCTCATCGCCGTGACGTCAGCTCGTCGTATTTCAGAACTGGCAGCCCTGTCAGTTCGCCAGGACCTATGTACCGTCCACCCAGATAGGGTGGTGTTGAGACTGGACCCTACCTTTATTCCAAAGGTTAATACTTGGTTTCATAGAACGCAAGAAATCGTGATTCCTGATTTCTGTCCGAGACCGTCACATCCCAGGGAACGACAGTGGCACATGTTGGACGTGAGAAGGGCACTGAAAACATACATCGCCCGCACCTCCGAATTCCGGAAGTCGGAGTCCTTATTCGTGTCATTTCATCCAGGTTCCCTGGGCAAGAAAGTCTCCTCTTCTACTGTTGGCAGGTGGCTGCGCGCCTGCATCGCCCTGGCCTACGAAAGTCAGTCCAGATCGGTGCCCCGAGGCATCACTGCGCATTCCACTCGCAGCGCGGCTACCACGGCGGCCTGGGCCACCCAGGCATCGATACTAGACATTTGTAAGGCGGCTACGTGGTCCTCCCCGTCGCCCTTCATCCGTCATTACAAACTGGACGTTTACGCCTCGGCTGAGGCGTCCTTCGGCAGGAGGGTACTTCAAGGGGTCGTGTCTTCGACCGAATCCCGGGACTCTGATTCTGCCCTCCCAATCGGACAATAACTTGGGTATGTCCCATTGCTTGGACTCTCCAAGCGGTGCACAGGAAAATGACCATTGGCTTACCTGAAGGGTCCTTTTCTGTGCACCGCGGGAGAGTCCAACCCACCCTGGTCTTCGGCCCGGGGATTCTTCCCTCTTTTTTCAACTGGAAACTCCTTGGACGCCTTCGCTCCATCCTCTCGACAGATTGACTTTTCGGAAATTATTCTGGCTGTGATCACACGAGGAGGTGTGGTTAAAGGGAGAAAAAAAGTTCCTCAGTATCCAGGGCAACCAGAGTGAATTAACCCATTGCTTGGACTCTCCCGCGGTGCACAGAAAAGGACCCTTCAGGTAAGCCAATGGTCATTTTCTGGAGGTTAATAGATCCAATTTTAAGGCAGGTGGTCTTTGCTGACAATTTCCCTTCCGATCTCAGGCTGTTGCAATTTCATGGGGTCTTATAGAGCGAGTCTTTTGCCCTCAGGGACGATGGCTGCCCAAATAGCTGTAGAGACCACACCCAAAAGTGTCTCATGCAAATGCTGGCATTGCTTCTTTGGTTTTTCCTTCTGTTACCAGATACCAGAAGATCAGTATACTTTCACTTAGGCCACCATAAAAATAATTTTCCATTTCGATCAAATTTAATCAGTTTAGGAGCTTATATTCATCTAGAACTAACGACATCTACACTTTGTGGTTCAATGGCAAACTTGCAGAACACAAACGGTATTCAGACCACCTTAGTCTCACATGCAGAGTCAAAACTGCCTGGAATAGGTTTATAACATTGCTTGCTGCATCTTCCGTGATTAAAGTACTGTAGGAAGAAAGGGATCCAGACAATGATAGCCTCAATCCCATATACTGGTTTTCATTCAAGCAAGCCTCAACTGGACTTATGACAACCAGGGCCCAACACATCAAACTATCAAGTCTCAGTTCTGGGATCAGTTTTTGATGTTCACACATTTCTATGGACCCCTTTATGATTCTCAGGATAGACTTTCACGAAAATAATACTTGTCAGTGTCTTAGGAATGAAATTTGCCACAGAATGCAAGTAGTCTCGGAGTTATGACTGTAATTGATCCTGGCAATTACAGCCATAAATTATGATGGTCATAAAGCAGATCACCATGGAACTGGGCCGGATTTTACAGTCTTTTTTGTGGCACTCGGTATGCAAATGTCACAGTCATTAAGCAAAGTTGTGGTTGTTAAAGTTTATTATGGGCTGGTTTGTGCCAGACATTGGAAAAGTATACACAAGCCACCATAAATTGCAATGATATGGTCATGGGGCGCTGTAAATGTGGCCAGTTGTCGAGTGCCCAAAATGCAATCATATGACCATGTGGGGGGAGGGTGACTTTGGAATTATGAAACTGTCAAAAGTAGCTTTTGGGGCCTATTATAACATCGAATAGTTGCTATGTGACTGGTTGTAAGTCGAGGACTACCTGTACCTATATGCATTAATAAACAATATATACAGTATTTTGGCTACTACAGAGATTCTAACATAGAACTAATAATAAATACATTGCTTAATTTTTAAAAATTAAACCAGGTCCATGTGTTTTGAATTTGTTGAAAAACAATCCATTGGCATTGTTTTTAACTGCAATAGTCCTATAGAAACAACAATCACACAACCGAATGAAATCGCACCTTTAGTTAGGCCAAATACTTTCATATGAAGCAGGCTACTTTTAGTGGAAAGTTACACAAGAATAATTATGTAAAGATCAAACCAATTTACCTTTTCATTTAGTCTTAACAACTTTCTAGCCTTGGCTATCTAGTTTGCCATTTTTGGAAATAAATGGCTTCTGTGGACCTCATATACTATGATACTACAAGTCTTCTCATTTGTTGCTTTTCTACTCATAATACTTCTGTAGATTTCTAATTTTATTTATTTATTTGATTTCTACAGCCATCCATTTCAGCACATGATTTAGTTGGTGTACATCATAAAAACATAAAACAATTATAACTGTAACAAATAAATATATATTATATTAAATGCAATATTAAATTGTGGGAGTTTAATTGAATTACATACTTCATTACATGTTATATAAATTATTATGTATGTGAATTTAATAGGTGGTTGCAAATTTACATTTTTGGCTATAACAATCCACTTATATTTCTGTATTCCAAAGCCAACAGTTGATAATGATGATATTCAGATATATAGGTAGTCCTCATCTTAATGAACTACAATGGAGCCCAAAATTTATGTTGCTAAGTGAGAAATTTGTTAAGTGAGTTTTGCCCCATTTTATGACTTTTGCCATATTTGTTAGTGAATCACTGCGGTTCTTAAATTAGTAATGCGGTTGTTAAGTGAATCTGGCTTCCCCATTGACTTTGCTTATCAGAAAGTCAGAAAAGGGGATCACGTGACCCAGTGGCACTGCGACCGTCATAAATGTGAGTCAGTTGTCAAGCATCCGGATGTAATTCACATAACCATGGGGATGCTGCAACGATTGTAAGTGTGAAAGACGGTCCTAAGTCCCTTTTTTTCAGTGCCTTTATAACTTCAAACAGTCACTAAATGAACTGTTGTAAATCGAGGACTACCTGTATTGTTTAATTCTCTCTCCCACTCCCAAAGGTTGCATGTTTGCATTCATTTTCTATTTCGTTGCTACATATGCATACGTTGTGACTAAGTATACTTGAACTGTAATGGTACTTCATTTAGCTTTGCATTTTGTTCTGTTCTTTTTTTTTTTTTTTTAGCTTGGTACTGTGAGGATTTGTATTCACACTTGAGTGAAAGCAACTGTGCTTCATGGTGTATTCATATGAAATATTAAGGCAAACTATTGTTCTTGGCAGCCTCTGACTGCAAGAAGCCATGAGAGAAAAATGACCTGTTCAGAGAAATAGATACATAGAGAAATAGATCCTGCACTCTGCAGGGTTCCATTCAAATCTCTATAGGCTAATTTGGTTGCTTTCAGAGGAAGCAAGAACTTGGAGAATTCTCAAGAGGAGCAACTCTGAAAACCGTAAAAGTCTTATTAGGAGCAGTTTCTAAACTAGATACAAATTTATATTTTCTTCAAGTGACAAAATTGAGAGCCTTTTAAACATTTTAGCCCCTTCATTTATAGTTTTTCTTGAGGAGCATCTAAATATAAGTGATTATCTTTTTCCTTTTTCCTGAGGTGTCATTAGACAATTCAGAACTATAGGTCCTCCACGGGCTGGGATTACAGCTGAAACCTATCATAACTGCAAAAGAGAAAACTTAGTTTCTAGTATCATCAGAATTGGTTATCTCTTGTAACCTGATCAATGCACCTCCACCCCCACCATTATCATGTATTTCAAGAGTCAGATGAATCTTCTACAAGATTGGGCAACCAGCCCACACTAGGGCCATTTGCAGTGCCCAGCAGTCATTACACTTTGATTTACAATATTTTTTGCTGGAAAACAGCAAAAATAGTTCTGATTTCTTGCAAAGTGGGAATGCATATATGATTGCATCATTTGCTTAACCACAGTAAAAATGGTCACAAAATCGGGTGCAGTCACATGGTGACCTGCTTAATGACCCTCATGATTTCCAGGCTCAATTACAGTTGCAAGTCAAAGACTGCCTCTATTATGGAAGCAACAGCAGTCGTAGCAATCTTGCCCAGCCTGTTCTTCGTCCAGTTTTTGAAAGCCCACAAATGTGCTTTAATTATAGTTTCATATAACATGAATACTTGTATGAATACCAAATGCGAATACCAAAAGTACAAGTATAGATTAGAAAAAAACTAGCTTAAAAACAGTAACTGTGAGAAGGACCCTTGGAATCCTAGTGGACAGTCATTTAAACATGAGCAAGCATGTGTAGCAGCAACCAAAAAGATAATACACATTACCACATTTACAAAAAAGAGGTTGAGATTTGGGAAAAGTACAAAGAAGAGCAACTAGGATGATTAAGGGCCTGGAGACAAAAAAGATATGAAGAAAGCTTGTAGGAATTTGGGTATGGCCAGTCCAGAGAAAAGAAGGACTAGGAGTGATTTGATAGCATATTCCAGTATTTGAGGGGCTGCCACAATAAAGAGGGGTCAAATTATTTTCCAAAGCACCAGAAGACAAGACAAGAAACAATGAATGGAAACTAATCAAGGACAGAAGCAACCTGAAATTAAGGAGAAATTTCCTAACATTGAGGACAATTAACCAGTGAAACAGCTTGCCTTCAGAGGTTGTAGGTGCTTCATCACTGGAGGTTTTTAACAAAAGACTGAACAGCCACCTATCTGAAATGGTATAGAGTCTCCTGCTTGAGCAGAGGGTTGGACTAGAAGACTTCCAAAGTCCCTTCGAGCTCTTTTCTGATTGAAATCATTTGTGTCTATAGCTTTTTGAATAGATATAGCCAGTACTGTGCTCTTTCCTGAAACTTTAATTAATCTCTGGATTTTATCTGCCATATTTATTGAAGTATCTATATGGAAAATGTTAGGAAAGATGATTGCAATGTGGGCAATATTTTCATACTATTAGCACATTATCATATTTAATAATAGTTAAACAATATTATATCCTCGCATCCTACTGTGCTGTCTCATCATAGCAGGGCAGGGAGCTATTCCTGAAAAGAATAAGTGAAAGATTCTAGGTGTTTAAACCAAGATAATGTTATTCTAGTTGTCCAGCTAAAGCAAACAGGAAGCTATATCAAGCAGCAGCAACATAAGAAGATGCTGGGGTTGGATTATTACTCTGATGACAACAGCAAAGACATCATTTCATATTATGTGGGCGAAGGCAGCTGGTAAGCCACTGCTGTATTTTAATAAGAAAATCACAGAGACAAGTTAAAGTGACTGATGATATAGTACTGGCTACTGGGTCTCTCATGCTGATGGCATTCAACATGCTTCTGAGGAATTGCTGAGGATCTTTCAGAGTACTAATAGTTTTTAGAATGGCTAGATGAAAACCTTCTGGATGTCTAGTTGAAGATATTACTATGCAGGAAAAGAAAATCCAAATGCAAGCACAGTTTTATAATGGGAACCAAGATGAACATATTGTTTAGTGGTCAGGTCATGAAAAACAAAAGAAATTGTGTTGCTTTCATATTGGGAAAGATATAACAAAGAAAGTGCTTAGATAGAGAACATTCAATGACCAGATAAAATCAATTAGATTTTGCAGACAACACTTTCATAAGAAGATTATCTAATAGTGATGCAGAAGAAAAAGGGGTTGCTTAGTTTTATGGTCAAACTAATTTTTTTAATGTTTTTAAAATAGTTTTATGTTGCTTATGATTGGAAACTGGTATGTCAACGTTGGAAATGGTAGGAAGGAAAATGTAGTTGGACTACGTGGCCTAGGAAATAGAAAGAAGGCAGGAGAAAGCCATTCTTTTCTGTCATCTAATCAGTTCTTCATTGCTAACACAGTCTTCAAAACAATTAAAATGATGCCTACATTGCCAGAGTACACATAAATCAAATTGACTATATCACAAACTGTTTTTATGCAGGTTCCAAATTTGGCTAAAACCAGCCCATTTTTATACTACCACATTGATCATATACCCAGCATTTTCAAGGAGAACTTAAGAAATTGCTTTGAAGTCCTAAACCTCATTGCTAGGAAGCCAAAGGAACTGCGGAATAAAATAAAATTGTTAAGGATGAGTATGAAAAGAGACTTGTAAATGACTAAGAAACAGAAGAGAGCAACCTAAATGCTAAAACAAATGGTGGAAATTGACAAGAGAAGCTGGAGCAGACAAAGATATGGGAAAGAACTTAACAAAGAATTTCAGAAATCAAATAGAAGAGACAAGAGACAGAATTAAAACAACATCTGTAAACATTGAAAATAGAACTGTTCTATCTGTCTAATTTGTTGCCCATCTCACAGTTCAGATTTCTCTGAGCGACTTACATAAAATTGACAGAGAAAAACAAGAAAGCACTTCCAAAAGATCTCCCAATAAAGAAGAACTTTTCAACATTGAATGAGCATGCCTAGTGGAAAACTATTGCAATTAATGGAATACCTATAGCTGTGATGGCGAACCTATGGCACGGGTGCCCGAAGTGGCACGCAGAGCCATGTCGCCTGTCACGTGCGGCATTGCCCATTCCTCCTCCGGGTTTCTGGCGCGCATACGCATGCAACGATCATCTGGCCTTCATGCGTGCAGCAGTGCTGGAAACTGAAAGAGCTAGTCTTCCATTTTCCAGCATGAGCATGTGCGCCCACCAGTTAATCGAATAGAATAAGTCCAAATTGGCAAAGGAATGAGATGTGGTTTTTTTATTCAGTTTATGTGTTGAAAATATATTGAGAGGAAACTGGATTGGAAGAAGATACAATTTTAAAATTGAAGGAAGAAACACCAATGACTTTTGCAGTTGATGATATTACCATGCTGATTGAAAAAGCAGATGATCTGGAAGCTGTAATAATGCAAGTCAAGGAGCACATTAGAAAAATTGGATTATAATTAAATATGAAGAAAACCGAACTGATGACAACAGTTATAGCAACCAATTGTAGAAATGTCAAATGAAGATACTGAAATACTAGATAATTTTTGTTTTTTAGGATTAACTATCAACAACAAACTAGCACAGAAAGCAGCAATCAAGAAGTATGCCATAAATTAGCATTTGGTAAGATAATGATGAAGGCTTTTGAATGTTGTGACATGTCTCCACCAAGTGACATGTCTCCACCAAAAAAGTTCAAAATCATGTAGGCAATATTGTATGGAAGTTGGACTTTGAAGAAGCAGGGTAGAAAAAGTGCTGATGCTTTAGGTGTGGTCATAGAATACATCAATTCAGAGTTCTTACCTGAGGTAAACATGACCAGGGTCGAATTACCATATTTTGGACATATCTTGCAAAGATTCAACTCCCCTGAGAAGTCCTAATGCTGAAAAAAAAGGAACAAAAAAAAAGAGAATAACTAGCAGCAAAGTTAATGAATTCAAGTATACCGAAGTGGTGATGGGTGCACCATTGGAAGATTTGGCAGACCAGATTAAGCTCATCCTGAAAAGGCCTATCTGTGATTAAGAGTTGACAAATGATTTGATGGCAAATCAAAAAGAAGCATGTAACTTGGTTTTGGCACTTGCAGTTTGGCATTACTTCGAACTTTTACCACAGATAATAATAGTAGTCCACTTCTGAATATCCCTCCTCATAATATTTCCTAATATTAATTTTTATTTAGTTAACTTTTGTAATTTTGTAAAGTTTCTAAAGTAGTTATAATACTTACATTAGAGTAGGTACAACCCTATGAGAATCTTTAATTCATTTTAATTAATTTCTGCACAAATCCCTATAATGTCTGTCTCCTCCTAATTTATTGTTGAACTGCTACCCACTGCCAACATTTTGAAAGGTGCACAGCCGAGCCAGTCTCTCAGAGAGTCCAGTATTGGCTTTTGTATTGAATAGGCATTTGGTCATTGGGCACTGCAAGAATAGAGGCTTTCAAAAATCAGTAGCAGTTCCAATATTGATAAATGAGATTAATAGATCTATTCTGAACTATAACAATACATGATTTTGTAGCTATTGTTAAGGCATTAAAATAGTTGTATTAACATGCTTTATCCTCCCATATGCATCGGACTGTATCTAAATGGTACAATGCTAGTGTAGTGAATTAACTATACTCATGTTATGACAAGAATATTCATGAAAATTTAAATTTGAGGAATGTTTATAGCCCCGCTTCTTTGCTCTCCAAGGACTTGACACATCACATCATAGCAAACCTGTATACAATGCTTTATTGCAACATATACCTTCCCCAACAACAGGTTCTGGGTCAACAACAGGTTCTGGGTCAACTCCACCCTTCTAGGACTTGCAAGGTGATGTAGGTAAAAGGTAAAGGTTTCTGTCTAATTACCATATAGGTGATAATGAAAATGCTGATTTAAGTGGAATGTAGATTACAATATTATAGTTATTAAGAAATGTATCATTTACATTAATCAGCTTTGTGCTAAACAGTTATTAAACATAAGGGTTCTCTGTGTCAAAGGAATATTTACTAAAGGACCATGCATATTAAAGAATTACAAGAATTATCTGGCAAACAGAACTGAGAGAAAGGAAGTTCTAGTTCTTAATACCAGAATCAAACATCCTATATTCCTGTGTAGAAATTGGATCTGAAAATAGATATTAGAGCTAAGGTACTGATACTAGAAATTGCAAGCACTTTAAAGTTACTTATTGGCCTGGTGTCAGTTCTTTTGTCTGGAAAGAATGCACAAACATACATTTAGCACTTAGCATTTATAGCTTGAGTTAAGTGCTTGGCTTATTAGCCATTCACTTGTTGATATAACACCAAATAATGCACATCTAGTGCTAATGGATTTTTTAAATTCATATTTTAGCCACTATTTTATTATTATTTAAGTTTGATATTAGAACAATTCCATTAACACAGAGTTGCCTTAAGATGGGCAGCAAACAAATTTAATAATATAATCTTTCTTCTATATAAATAAAAATGTAATGTTTGTTTGTTCAAAATCTCAAATCTCCGAAGGTTCTTCATCGATTGCTTTGAAATTTTGACACAACGTTGCATTCGACTACGCGCATGTTTTTATATACGTATATTATATAGATGTCACACCTGTGACAGGTAAAAACATGTTTTTTTGTAAAAACATGCTTTTCTGAAAACCAGCGCCATCTGCTGGACGTAAAAGCAACACATGCTATACCATAGTGTTCATTTCTTGAGTATAGTATATTTGGAACAATTCGGCCTCTCTCCAGCTTTGTCCCGACGGTCCCTTTATATGTGTGGCTGGCCTGCGGCTGCACCCTTTCCCCTTTCCGCCCCTCTGACGAGCTTCGCCATTTCCACCAAGGGGAGCCGAAGCCTTTCGGCCTCCCCCTCCCCTCTCTCTCCTCCCCTCCCGTCAGGCCTTTGCTGTCCGCGGCGGGGTGGCGTCTGCCCCATCCCTCGGCCGCCTCCTCCCACCCTTAAGCCGGCCTCCCCCCGCCCAGCCCAGTGGAGCTCCAGAGGAGGTGGAGGTGGAGCGTCTACTCAGCCCGGCCGGCTGCGCGCGCTCTCCACCCCCCCTCACAGGGAGCCAGCTACGGCCTCGCCAAGGCGGCTCTGACGGAGCAGCAGCGTCAGCCTGAGGCGCAGCAGGGCTGAGGCAGCCGCTGGATGCCCCGTGAGGCGGCAACTGCAGCAGCGACGGCGTCTGTGGATGGGGCCGCGGCCAGTGTGGGCTGCCTTGCGTCTGCGTCGCCAGGGGCGGCTCCTTCCTCCTCCTCAGGGCACGCCGGCCGCCTCCTCTCGCCACCACCGCTGAGGAAAGCCGGCTCGGTGGCGGCGGCCTCCTCCTCCTCTCCTCCTCAGCTCGGCCAGGCTGGGGCCTGTGGGAGCATCCTCCGTGGCGGCTCTTGCAGGGGCCACTGTGGCTCACTTCCATGCGGGGGCCGCCTCTGCTGGGGGACTTGCGCTTTCTCTTTTCTTTCTTTTCCATTTAACCAGACTGGGTCACAGCAACGCATGGCCGGGTACAGCTAGTGTAATAATAAAAACATAAACCACCATATAATATATTTAAAGCATTTGAATGGCAAGCATTTTTCTTTCACATTTCAGTGTTGATTTACTTCATGGCTTATTAAGAAATCAGAACATTTTTTATATCCAACATTTGACGTATAGTACTGATTAAAATTAGGTATATTTAATCAGTACTACTTAATCAGTATAATCAATATATGTAGGTAGCAGTTCGCAGATTAAGAGAATTCTCCTTTTGTTATCCAAGTTAAGAAATAAATATTTTGAATATAGTATGTGGGATTTGGTATATTTTAGGGATGAATTATTAGAATGATAATATTAATGAAATCTTATATTAGAATTACGATACATGTGATTAAAAGTGTTGTTCTCTTGGTTTCTTTCTTCTATAATTTCTTTTTTTAGAAAGTAAATCAAAAGGTCTTCAGTGGGTGATAGATACAACTATTGCATATCCCAAAGCTGAGCCCATAGACATTCAGACATGGATTCTTGGCTACAGGCGGCCAACAATTACTCATGTACATTACAGGTATGAAATGCACTTTCTGTCTTCAATTCATTTTAACAGGCCTGGATTTGAAATTTTCCTAAAGGGACATACATTTCAGAAAATACATTTCTGTAGAAATATAAGCAGCTTTAGAGTTAGTGTTGTACTTTTTGGGCATGCAATTTTGCATTTGGAAATGCTGGAAAGTATATTTTAAATTCTGGTTACTATAAGTTACAGTTCCAAGTCTAAACTAGTAAGCTTGAGGAAGAAGCCTCTCCGTATATAAACATATATGATTAGGCTTTAGCACATGTAATAGTAAACATATTTAAGATATCTGTGATAAGCTTGCAAACACAAAAAGAAAACTTCCTAAGAATTAAATAAGTATTAAACAAGAATAAAACAAAAGAAGACCCCCCCCAAAAGTTAAAACCCTGCCTGAAACAGCTCTTCCTGCCACTTTTTCTTGCATTTTTAACATTTAGTGCAACAGCAACAAAGTTCGTGACGATGGTAAATCAAATCTCCTTAACCGAAATGAACTGCCAACAATAACTCTCAACTAAACAACTTGAAATACCATGAGAAAAAATACTTGTGTAAGAAAAGAAAAGAAATATTATTTGTATTTCTAGGTGTGTCTCTTTTAGTTTTGTCTCTTCTAATTTAAAAATATGGGGAGAATATGGAACAGAGTGAATTTCTTTATTTTCCTTAACTTTGTTTTCAATGCTGCCAGTTTCTGCAACTTACAAAACAGTAATTTAAAAATAGGCTGGTTAGTACTTAACATTAAATAATAGTGTTCTTCTTCCTGATCTCTTGTAAAATACAGGATTACATGTTCTATCACCTTTCTGCCAATGTTTGGTGTGAAATCCGGTGCAGGACCAAAGCAAATAATCAGGGTTTGCTGCAGTGTTTTATTAAACCTATTGGTGGGACACTCATATTTATATCTTTAAAAAGTGGGAGAGACTAATGCATAAATAACATATACTAATGTAAGTAGTAGGTGAAGGACCTCAAGTTACTGTAAGCAAATGAGCTCAGGTTACTAAGCAATAAGGTGATAAAACAAAAAGGAAAATATCTCCCATAACCCAAAAGGAGGGGGCATTTTGGGAATGAAAGTCACCACAAAAAAACAACAACAACCCAACAGCCATTGCAATTATATGGGATGAGGTGAAAGACTTGGGCCTTATATCTCTATATAGCAACTTGATTTAATTAATTCCACTCATCTAAGAACTGTGGGAATAATGTGAGTTATAGTTCAACAGTTTTGGAGAGTACCAAATTGTGGAAGATTTTCTTAGTGCTACCTATACGAGCTGGAAGGAATCACCGCTGCTTCTTGAGGCTTCTGTTTCTCTTACTGCTCTTTTCCCGTGCATCCAGAAGGGTTCTGCTAGCATTTAGTTTCAATTTTGCTTTTATAGTATGCTGTGCAGATTCTTATAAAATCAATTAACCCTATTTTAGAACACCATTTCAAGCAACCATGTTTCAACAGTGGGCAGACGTGATAAAACAATAGTAAGAAATAAGCTAGGATTCTATAAAATGAAATTAAGTGGTAGAAAAAGCCATCCTTCCCCATAAGAGTGGAGGAAAGGGAGCAGGTCCAAAGCTTTTGTGCAGATTTATTTTAGAAAGTTTATGTAATACTGAATCATGGTATAATATATTGCAACATATGTCTGTTATTTGTGAGAAATCTTGATGAATACTTAAAAGTTCTACATGATGGAAAACAGCAAATGTCCCTGTCATTAAAAATTGGAAAAATAAGGTATTATGGAATTATTCTGCAGTCAGTCTCACATTAAATCTTTGAAACATTTTAAAGCAGATTATAAACTATTAAATAAGAAAACACCTCCAAGAAATGCTGTGATTAGTTGAAGTCAATAATTAATTGTGATTAATTCTTGATTTATCAAGAATAAGTCTTATGAGATCAGATATTCTGAACAGGCTTTCTTTTGTTAGTGCTTCAATAAAGCACTTCAATAAAGCATAACTTAATAATTATATATTGTTTATAATAAAGGTGATGTGTGTGTATGTGTATCCATCCTGTCTTTATAGTTTCCATGTTATCCTGATTAGCAAGCTGATTGAATGTAGGGTGGTGGCACATTAAACTGACTTGAAAATTCAGTCAGTGCTAATCACCAAGTTCTTTGTCAAATTGTGTATCTCATTGACTACCTTCTCTAAATTGAATTTTCCTGTCCAGTGAAAAATGGGAGAGAAGCCCTACTGAGACTCCCTGGAGATGCATTTTTCAGGGATTTTATACAATTCTTAGAAATAGACCTCCTCCTTTGAGGCAATTTTTTCCTAGATATCCAGTTATTTCCTCCCTCCCCTCAATATGCACTGTTTTCAGAGACCTATAAAATCATGGTTCTTCAGATTGAGATGAATAAGATTATATAACCCAAATGGTGGTGTATTGGTTTGATTGATTTTTATTCTTTATTTTCATATATTCATTCTTTAAGCTGCTTCAGTCTCTGGAAATAAATTGGAGTAAACTACAGATGGTGTTACAGAATTCATTTTTGGTCACATACTGCTTAACAAATTCTTTAATAGTTTGAATTGGCTGACATAACTTAATGTTCTAGAAAATTGCAGTAGCGTTCAATTACATTGGTTAGAGATGTGGTCTGAAAATAACCGATGAAATTTAATAGAAACCAATTCAAAGTTCTTAAAAATAAATCAAATAGAAAGATATCAACTATATATCTTGGCTTAGTAACAATATATGTGAATAGGATCTTGAAATTGTAGTTAATCAAAACTTATCGTGACTGTATAGTACTAGCCATTAAAAATAAATAAATAGAGCTTACAGTATTTGAAATACAGTCATTAGGTGTTTTATTATATATTGTTCCAGTGTGACACCTGTAGATAACACTGAGGTGGACCCTTAGTTGTCTCCGGACTCCATGTCCCTGTTTGTAGAAGAGTGCAGAGATAGTTTTGTCAAGATTGTGCAAGAGCTATTAGGAAAGCTATTAAGAATCAGTAAACTACTGAGCCCTGGGAAAGGAGGAACTATGGGAAAGAGACTTAAAATAATTCCACTTTGATTCTTTTTGGTGTAATGGGGAAAAAGGAAGCACCAGCAAGTTTTCAAGATTTGGTTATTATACCCTACAACAGAGGGTTCCAAAGTTTCTTAGTTCATAGTGCCTGCCATAAAGGTTCCTAAACCATGTACTGCAGTGTTCCTGGCATAGCAGCAAAGTCACAATTGTGTTTATTAAATAGCAAAATATGATGCTATATTACGAGTAAACACGCCACCTTGTTATTTGCTCAATGAATAAAAACACTCCATATTAGTTATGCCCCAAGTCTGTGATTCTGTGTTAAAAAAATTTCTAACATGAGAATGCTTTTATTGAGATTCCTGTAATCTATTTTAATAAGGTGACCACGCTCATGAGCAGCCGCCCGGCAACCCCGCTTTCTAGCTGGGCAGAGCGCCACTCACCAACCCAGTAATATCCCAAAGATGCTAAGCTGCGTGGCGCTCTTCCCGTCTGGAAAGGGAGGTTGTGCAAGTGCCTGTTCCGCCCAGCTCGTGCCTCCCGGCCTCACTATGCCCTGTGCCAGCTCTCCCTGCAGGGCCAGGGTTAACGCCGCCACTGCGCTGCCGCTGTCGTGCTCCGAACATAACCGGCTTCCAAACTCCGGAGATCTGCTGCCGAGTCTTCTGGCAGTAGCCGCTCTGGGACTATGCTCTATGGTTGTGGGTTGGCTGCGGGAAGACTCTCTGTCCCACCAGAGTCCTCCAACAGCCACACCACAACCATAGAGCATAGTCCCAGAGCGGCCGCTGCCAGAAGAGTCGGCAGTGGATCTACAGAGTTTGGAAGCTGGTTATGCTCGGAGCATGGTGGTGGTGGCGGCAGCAGGGAGGAGGCGGCAGCAGGCAGGCGGCGGCAGTAGGGGCCCTGGCCCTGCAGGAAGAGCTGGGCCAGGGCATGGTGAAGCTGGGAGCAGAACAAGTGCTTGCACAACCTCTCCAGCCAGGCAGAGTGCCACGTGGCTTAGCGCCTTTGGGATATTACTGGGTCAGTGAGTGGCGCTCTGCCTGGCTGGAAAGGGGCATTGCCAGGCGACTGCTCGTGAGAGCAGTTGCCCGGCAACCCCCCGCTCCAGGTGGGCAAAGCGCCACGCACCAACCTAGCGGTATCCCAAAAGCATCAAGCAATGTGAGCGCCTTTGCTCCCTCCCCTGGCTCCTGCGGCTTTGCGCCTTCGGGATATTGCTAGGTTGGTGAGTGGCGCTCTGCCTAGCTGGAGGGGGGGGTTGTCCAGGGGGCTTATTATTGGGGGAGGGCGTATATTTTTGCCCACAGGAAAAATATGGCATGGCCTTATTATCAGGACATGTCGTAATTTTGGGGAAACACGATACTTTTCAGCATAATGAATTGTATTGTAAGTAGAAAGGCTTTAGAGATAAAGAATCAAAGCAACAAAAAGGACAGTACAAACAGGTTGTGATTATGAAAGATGTTTCTGAATGCCTAAATCTTAGATCACCAGTTTATACACTAGACGTGCTCAGTAGGCTTGCATAAGAGAAGCCCAGAGGCACCTGCGTCAGAGAGCTTACTAACAGAAGCAGCTACTTCATGATCTTTCTGTATCATCCTGGCAAGGATGATGAGAATCTGAAATTGGCAGTGAAATTACTAAAACAGATATGTAGATATGTAAAATGAATAGGAAATATTTCATTCAGTGAATTAGCTTTCTTGTACTAGGCTAGGAAACTCAAATACTTTGGCCACCTAATGAGAAGGAAGGAGTCACTGGAGAAGAGCCTAATGCTGGGTAAGATTGATAGCAAAAGAATGGGACAACAGAGAATGAGGTGGCTGGATGGAGTCACCGAAGCAGTAGGCATGAGCTTAAATGGACTTAAGATGGTACAGGACAGGAAGGTCTGGAGGAACGTTGTCCATGGGGTCGTAATTGGTCGGACACAACTTCACAACTAACAACAACAACTAGGCTAGGGCAATAAACATTTCTCTGAAGACTATGCTATTATGGTAACATCTAAAAAAAACCTTGGATTTTTATTGCATGGAAGGTATTTTTTTTCACTCTTAGGTATTTACTTGGCAATAAAGAGGAAATCATTGCTTTGCAGGTTGAAGATTCAATAAACTGATGACAGAAGGAAGGAATATGTTTTACTTGTTTGGAATCAAAATGCAGGACCCAAACCAAATAATCAAGGCTTATTGAAGTGCTTATTAAAGAACACATGCTAGTGGGACTCCTTCCAAAGAATATTGAGAGACACCCCACCTGATATAGGGTCTGTCTGCCTGTCAGAAAGACAGGAGAGACTAATATATAAGCAGCAGATGATGTAAGCATACATATTAATAGATTAAGGATTTCAAATTAATATAACAGCTCTCAGTTACTTCCCAGCCTGCTTATCTTCAGGAAACCAAATTGGAGGAATAAAGCAATAGTGTAAAACAAAAAGAGAGAGAGAAGCATCTCCCATAAATCAAGAGGAGAGGTCAATTTGGGAATGGTAGATGCCAAAAGGAAAGTATCTTTCATTTTCAAATCTATGAGAATTTTTCTAATAAGATAACATTGTAAATATTCCTTATCTCTTTATATGTTAGCTTGATTTAGTTGATTCCATTCATCTAAATATTGATTTTCCTAAACTTGCTCTTGAGGACTTGTTATTTCTTTTTTAGCATAAATCCTGCATTTCTGGTATTGGGCTTATTGCAACAATATCCCAGTGATGAGCCTTTCTGAGATAGGAAATAGAAAGTAAGAGTCTACAAGCCTTAAGACTGTGCATAATGCACGTAAGAACCCAGATTTGCAGAGGCAGGATGCTCTCAACAAAATTAAACAAAATTAATATTAGATAATTTAAGAGACATTGTATATAATACTGGAAAGAGGTTGGTGCTTTCAGGCTGAGAGCTTCTCAGATTTTGAATTTAAATAAAATTAAGTAGCTGTTCCATCATATCATTGTCAAGAAAAGTAAAAGAAAAATGTGATAGGAAACACAGCAGATCACAAGTAGTAAATGGCATAATTTTTTCATGTTTCACCATGATTGAATCATACTAATTGTATGTACAATGTAAGAGACACATGGAAGCATTAGGTAGAGATAGTATTGCATATGTTAATTTTTCTTTTATAGTACTTGTCTTCAAAGACTGAGGTAAATAGAAAATAAAATCAGAGCTAGAATTATCAACCCTTATATATGTATTACATATTTATATGTCTGAATATTTAATTGCTGATTCTCTTTTTCAGAATCCAGACGAGATATTTAGTACAAGATTTAAATTACATTTTTTTTGTTTACAAAATGTAGAAGTCTCTGAAGGAATAAAATGCAGCTTTTAGTGAAATATAGGCCAGATGCTAGACTTTGAACTGAAAGCCAGACCTAATGGCTATTTTTCTCTTAAATAATACTAATAAATATTATAGACTGTTGTTAAGAAAATAAGCTATGTAAATATTGAAACATGTACTAAATCCTGATGGGAGTTCAAACAAAAAAATGAAATTATCTTAAAAAATAAAAACATTTCATATATCTAATTCTGTTTTTTTTTAAATACAGAACTTTTCCAATTAAGGATGTACCCAATGATCCTGAAGCACTCACTGTTTGGTTATATCAACGGTTCATTGAAAAGGAGGGACTTTTGTCACACTTTTACAAGACAGGTACTAAGAATTGTCTAACACCACCACCACTAACAATTTCTTAATCAATGTAGGTGTTGCTGTACTGATACACAACTCCTATTTATATTCTCATTTTGTTGGTCTACCACGCAATGTATACGTGCTTGGCTTAGTCTCCTTTCTTGAGATAATATATACTTTTAACATGGATTATTCTTTTAATTAAAATCTAATCTTTTAATTAAAGATTTTGTACAATAAATCTTTGATGTCCATTAGACTTTTGTTGATGCCTAATCATGGAACAAAGAAGAAATCTATAGTAGAAACCACAAGTTATTTCATGGTTTGTAGATTTGTCTAAAAAAAGGTTCAGGTGACTAGAAAAATAACAGTTATTGAAAATTGTCCTGTCTCTCCTATTGCCATGAACTTTTAAAGTTTTGTTAAGAGACAATGACACTTGATGAGTGAGTTATTGAACAATGTTATTATTCAAATAAATGCATATAATACATTAATCTTACATTTAAATACTAGTTCACCACAGTTTCATTGCAGAAATGCTGTCATATTTGCTTCTTTAATTTTAGAAAAATTCAAAGAGAATCTTTTAAACTGTATATATCTAGAGCCCTTCCATTTAGATTTGATGCAGTGTCTTGCTTTGTGAGCAAAACAGCTTCTTGATAAGCAAAATTATTGAAGATACTTTGATTCCTTTGTCTATATGGGTTCTTCGAAAAGGAAATCCTATCTCAAGGTCAAGGAATTCAGCTCTGATGCTAATCAGAGTTGAAGCTAAACTCCAATGCTTACCCAAAAAGAAATTAAACAAAGTTACATTCATTTTCCATTGCTTGACTAGGATTTGATAAGAAATCAAAATATTGGTGAAGCTAATTAGTGGAATAAACATTATTAAGATATGTAAACAATAATTACTCCAGATAGGGAAATGTTTGTAGATAAGAAACACAACTGCTTCCTAATATATTGATGATCATAAAAGAAAGCCAGGGTTTTATCCAGTGTGCCCCGAGTTCTTGTTAATTCCATGATATAGAGAAATTTTTTTAGAAAGGTAAATTGAACTTCTCACAAAATGGTGGATTTTTTTTTCTGTTTCAGGAACATTCCCTCCTCTGCAAGGACAGACCGAAGTTGTTTCCCGAGAGATGACTCTTAGCAATTTGTGGCTAGTTCTTGTACAGTTATTTGCATTTTTGTCAGGTGGTATGTGGTACTGCATTCTTCAGTACTTTTATGAATGCCTATTTTAAAAGGTGAATGAATGGGACACAAAGACACAATGAGGAACTTGGGTACTTTACAGAATGCATCATGTTATGTGTTCAAATATGAATATGCCAGTAGAAAGGAGCATACTGGATGGACTTTTTCTCCTTTTGGGGGAGGATTTTGAGCTCCACTAGAAGAAAGGATCAACAATATAGTGACTGAATGATATATTTTAAGAATTATCCATATTTTTAAAAGGGGTGACTATGTCAGCAAATTCAGCATTTTAACAGGAAATGCAGTTATGCAGCCATCAGAGGTGAATATCTGTAGCAGAGAATGCTTTTATCACCGGTAGTATTCAACACTATAGTTAAAACTCCAAATCTTCAGCAACTCTTTCTTCAGTAGTCTGTACTGCAAGTCTTGTGGTAGAGATCCTTCATCTGCACAACTCAAATTGTATTGTAATTAATTATGCTGGATCTGTTTAACATAATTCACAGCCTTGGCTATGGTATTGTGACTGCCCCATGATACCTGTTTAGTAGCTTTTTTCCTTTAAAAAATCTTTTGAATACTATCTGAGAGACCTTGTATTGTAAAACCAGAAAAGGAAAAGTATACTGCAAAAAGACTTGCAGTGTCACAAAGTGTTGAAAAAATTGTGCATACCTCATAGACCAATCTATTTTTACCATGTTTTTGTCATTTGAACCTCTTGTGAATATCCTCTTGAAAGGGTGCTTCAGAAATGGAATGTCATTAATCTGTTTCCTGTTATTATAGAATGCATTTTGTCTTTCTTTCTTTCTTTCTTTCTTTCTTTCTTTCTTTCTTTCTTTCTTTCTTTCTTTCTTTCCTTTCTTTCTTTTTCTTTCTTTTTTCTTTCTTTTTTCTTTCTTTCTCAAAATGCACTTTTAAAAAGTGATAAGGAGCATAGCTAGACAGAAATGTAGATGCTGTTTCCAAGAACTAGTATTTTGGAGGGCTATTAGCAGTTTAGAAAAGTCTGGATTTTCAGCATTGCAGTACACGAGTTGCCATAGATTTGGCAAAATGATTTTTTTGTTGGTTTTGGGGGTAATTTTTAATCTTCAGAGAGGCCTTTATTTTCATCTGAGAAAAAGAAGCACTGGAAATGTGTGTGGGACAGTTTGTGTACATACATGCCAAGCACCTAGATGCTTTGCTTATAGGAAAAATAAGAGGAAGTTAGCTTAATCACCAAACAATACCTAGTCATTGAACAAAACAAAAAAGGAATCTGCTTTATAATCCAGAGCTGTTGTAAAATTCTCTGAACTGTAAAGGGCATTACTAAATCTGTCATCTTGTTGAAATATGTCACTGTCGTATGGAGTTTAACTGAAGAGGCAGTTTGGCACTATAACAGGGTTCCAGGTGATCACATTATAGTTTTATAATAATTTTGAAGAATTCTGTGTTATTATCATTCTTTGAATGCTTGACATCAATACTGTGTGACTGCATCATTATAATACAAAACCATTCCTAGAAACAAGTTTCTAATTTACACGTTCAGGCCTGTACACTAATTACCAAATGTTGTCTTTTCTGGACTGTAACCTTTTTTCTAAGAGCAAAGTCAAACCAACAACAGTTGTCTGTGCTGAGTTTGAGATATATATTCTTCTGTTTTTGTTTTCCCAAATTTCATGAGAACCAGCTTTGGTGAGTAGTATATAAAATAAAAATATAAAACCACACTATATTTATCTTTCGTTTTGAATGGGGTAGAAATACAAGCAGAAAAGTAAATTTTATATTATCTATATAAATGCCATAATATGCAAATAATACTAATTTTAAACTAGAATACCTTTTATTATGTATTATGGCAACATTCATAGTTCACTCTAGGATAATGTATATTTTCAACATCATTATAATGACATGCAGTAAACCATTAGTGTGTCATTCAGCTGTGAGTATTAAGGGACACTTTAACTATTTTTGAAACATGATCAATTGATCACTAATGTAAGAAAAAGAAAGCCATTAAATTAATTCTTACGAAGTGCAGGATTTTGGGGTAAGAGTACTTTTAATTGCACTTGCCTTTTTTGTGCTGCTGCTGCTGCTGATGTGTCCATTCAGTTGTGTCTGACTTTTGGCAATCTCTCCATATCTTCTGGTCTTGCACTACTTCTTTAATGTGATACCTCTATAAAGCACTTATGAAGCATTTCTAAGGCATTTTTAAAGCACTGGTGACCCTTTAATTATGAATTATGTTTGTGATTTTGGTAAAATGCTATTACGCTATGTCCCATTAATTTTAAGAGACATTTCCAAATGAGATGTTTCGGTAGAAACTGCATTGGACTTTTATTCTACAGTATTTGCAGTGGAAAACATGAAGAAAGATTATTGTGCCGCCTTCATGGCTGAATCAGGAGAAACCGAAGACAGCGGTTTCAGGAACTTCTCAATAAAAGTATTTCTCTGCCTAGAATATAAAATGGTTAAACTGTTTATTCGGCAATAATCCATTGGACTTCAACAGGACCAAATGATCCAATTTAATGCAAAAAGTGTGTAGGAAGGTGTGTGTGTGTGTGTGTATGTACACACACACACACGGCTATGTACGCAATGTTATACTTAGCTGGCAACCAAGTGCAACTCATATCTGATCCTCTACCTTTTCCTTGCTTGCCTAGGTCACCTGCTGTTCTTGAAACCTTGTGTTGAAATTATATACCTATAAAATTTGTTAATTTCAGACCGTAGGAGTAGCACAATATTATTTTTAGGCCAGAAGTGATGAGTTTGACAGTAATAATGCTGACTCCATAGAAAGCAATACAATGTATATATTTCAGAACTCTTTGTTCTTGGTGTTTCAGGTAATCACTTGGCACGCCCTGTGAATTTTCAGGGTCAAAATGCTCCATTATCTCCTTCTATACAACTACAAAATGAAACGCCTTTAATAATCTGCCTTAGAGGGAAGGGAAAGGTTTTTTCCTAGCATAAAACAAAATAATAGGGCTGTGCACTTCCTTGGATCTGATGCCAAAAAGTATTGAGAGATATATGAATGTAGCTCTCATCTGCAACTTAGTAACCTCCCCCCCAACCCCCCCCCCCAACCATGGTTGCTTTAGAGAGTTACAGAGAAGTAGTATAGCACTCCATTCTTGCTTCTGTGCTCTCTGAAGCTGCCTTGTGGAATCTAGGGCTAGCTTCAAATGCTTGTATTCTGAGGGATCTAAACTACTTCATCTCCTTTCCTTCCTCAATTAGAACCTGCCAGAAAGGTAGGGACAGCTCCTTGTTTAATTGGTTAATATAAATTCTTAATGGTTGGTGTTTTTTTTTAATTAGGACTTAAACTTTGTGGAACAAAAATAGCTCTCATTTTGTCCTCATCTTGTGATGAAAATCTGAAATACTGCATATAAGTATAAGTAGAATCTTTGTCATTGTACTTAAATGCAATGAAATTGGTTTTAACCTCACTGGTGCAAAATTATAACAGAAACGAAAAAAGAAAAAAACTAGCGTGTGCATGGAGTGATTGTGGTTGTATTTAAAAGTCTTGTTCCAAATATCAAAATGGTATTCACATTTTACACACCCTGCTTTGCTGCAATCTGATATATTGGCTTTTAAATCTTTAGTCATTTGTTTGCCAATTGGTTGACATGCATGATTCATCTAATCTCTTCAGGAAATTATAATCAAGTACCGGTAGGTCTCTGATTTCTCTCTGATGTTTCTGGCACTGAAAAGACACTCTGGTTTGAGAAGCTTACATACGTATTGAATTTCTGAAATGATTCCTAGAAAGGGCTGGCTGTTTGGGCTTTTTCACAGTGGGAACTGACTCTACTATTTGTATAGAACAATTTTTCTCGGCCTTGACAGTTTTAAGAAGGGTGGACTTCAACTCCCAGACTACTCCAGTCAGGCTGGCTGGGAAATTCTGGGAGTTGAAGTCCACCTATCTTAAAGCTGCCAGAGTTGAGAAACACTGGTCTTAGAAGAAAGTTACCACTTGAATATATATATTTTAATTTAGAAACAGACATACCGTACAATCAGTTTGATCAAATACATTTTATTCCACAATAATATACTACATATGTCATACTCCTATATTCATTAATATAGTTTTATTAAATGCAAGATTAAGGTTCAAATGGTAGGGCCTATAAGTAGGCATGACTGCATTTCAGGACATGATTTTTTGTTTGAGAGAAAGGCTTCTGCCCTGGGAGACCAAGTACCACAACTACATTAATATATACTTATCACATATGTCCTAATAAATATAAATGTGTACCAAAACACCTTATATGTGTCTTCATATTCAGGATTTGGTGACTTGTTAGAAAATGGTTATGCCTTCATTAACAAGCACCAATTGATATGACCTAATAGTTATTACTGCACATGTCATATAAATAACACACTAATAATAAACTTATGTCAGACTTTTGGATCCCTAAAGCTTAGGGTCCAGCAGTTCGCAATATTCAATAAGATGACTGAATCTTCACCAGTTGTTTTTAGTAAATTCTTAGGGTGTGTTTTCTATGAACAACTTCATTCATTGATAGGAATATAATTAGCAATTGGAATATGAAAGAAGTGGTCTTTGTCCTATCTAGTCTTACAAATGCCTTCTATTATAACACAGGCCTTTTTCTTGTACAATTTGCTGTTATGAGCAACAAATTGTAAAGGTGAACCAAACATAATACAATGGGAGATTTTTTTTCATTGTTTGGAAAGCACAAGCTAAGTTTTCTTGTGAAAGGAATTGTGCAATTTTTCAACGAACTTTTTCCAAGCCATTTCATCCAGGTTATAGATATATAAAGAAATACTGTAAGAGAGAGGAATTTGTCTGGGAACAAAGATTTGACTTGCCTCTCTACCAGCTAGGGAGTATGAATAGCTGTATCACATAACCTTGGCTTGGGAGGTTTGCCAGATGTGTTGAGTAATGACTACTTTCAGCAGGCCCAGCAAGCACTGAAGAATATGGAGAGATGTAGCCCAACAGCAACCAGGGCACTGAGTTGTCCGCTCAGCATTTTCTATACAGTACAATAATGGAAATAAAACTTAGTGTCCTATATATATATTTTCTTTTTCTTTTATTCTTTTTGGTTTTTAAAGTATAGCTGGCTAGTTGCCACAAGATGCTTGGGAGTGTGTGGGCAGTGCTGCTGAATCTCAGAAATAATAGTCTCTGAATAAGATTTTTAACTATTTAAAGTAAGAATTTAATGCTCTGCTTAAATTTCCCCCCTTTTCAATAACTATCAGAAAGATCACAAGCTTTCACTGATTACTTACTCAAAATAACATTAAGCCATTATTTACTTAATTCTTGATTGTACAAGAAGTGCTTAAAAAAACAGGATGTCAAATAAATCCTATACAAGGAGTCCTCAACTTATGACCACAATTGAGCTCAACATTTCCATTGCTGAGCAAGACAGCTGTTAAGTAAGTTTTACCCCCTGCGATAACCTTTCTTGCTACTGTTATTAAGTGAATCATTGCATGTGTTAGTAACATGGTTAAGTGAATCTTCCTCATTGTGTTTGCTTGTCAGAAGGTCACAAAAGAGGATCACATGACACCAGGACACTGCGACCGTCATAAATACCTGCCAATTGCCAAGCATTCGAATTATGATCACTTGGCCATGCTGCAACAGTTGTGTGAAAAATGGTCAAGTCACTTTTTTCAGCACCATTATAACTTTGAATGGTCACTAAATGAGTGGCAAGTGGAGGATTAGTAGGGCTGTAGTAGAGCTGGAAAGAAGGTACAATACAATACAATACAATACAATAGTAGAGTTGGAAGGGACCTTGGAGGTCTTCTAGTCCAACCCCCTGCCTAGGCAGGAAACCCTATACCGTTTCAGACAAATAGCTATCCAACATCTTCTTAAAGACTTCCAGTGTTGGGGCATTCACAACTTCTGGAGGAAAGCTGTTCCACTGATTAATTGTTCTCACTGTCAGGAAATTCCTCCTCAGTTCTAAATTGCTTCTCTCCTTGATTAGTTTCCACCCATTGCTTCTTGTTCTACCCTCAGGTGCTTTGGAGAATAGTTTGGCTCCCTCTTCTTTGTGGCAACCTCTGAGATATTGGAATAATAAGCAAGACTTATTGGTAGATCTCAATGGGATTCCTGACTCTGGCATAAGGTAACCAGAATTGGAGCTGGTCCCACCAGAAAAGACAACAAAGCAGGTTATTTTGAGGAGGGGAGCTCAACAAGAACTGTTTTTGTCTTAAGTACAGAATCCTATGACACCACATAGTCTATCCTAAAGGCCTCAACTAAGCTTCTACCTCAGATGCAAAAGAATACCATGGAGCCACCAGTGCTGGGAGTACAATGCAGCTACCCAGTCAATTCACGCCCATAGATGAAAGGATGGAAGAACCGTTTCTTCTTTGTCTCAAGCAGCATGCTTTAATTTGAATCTGGAAAAGCCTAATTCCATTCAGTTACGAAATTCAAGCAATCCCCCATCCCACTTATATGTAAACTGACCTGGGAACATCAGATACTGAGAACAGGTTACAAATGCTTTAAATAAAAACTAGTTCCCAAAGAACTGAAATGACATGAAAACAGAACTATCTATTTCAGCAATCTCAACCTAAAAACGAAACCTTTGTATTCTAAACAGAACTGTAACTGTACAGTTCGATTCAGTCAGGTTTTCACAACTGTTGCAGCATCCCCTTGGTTACGCGATCAAAACAGATGCTTGGCAATAGAAATGTTGGGCTCAATTGTGATGGTAAGTCAAGGGATACCTAGACTAAACAAGGGTGATGTGAGTTTTAGTACCACTCTATAATCCCTTAGTAAGATCACACTTGGAATACTACATCCAGTTTTGGTCGCCACAAATATAAAAATGTTCAGATTAACAAAATAAGAGTTGGAAGGGACCTCTTTCTTCTAACTCTGCTCAAGTAGGAAACTACATTTCAGACAAATGGTTGTCCAATTTCTTTAAAACCTCTAGGGTTGCAGCACCTACAACTTCCAGAGATAAGTTGTTCCACTGATTAATTGTTCTATCAGGAAATTTCTTAGTTCTGGGCTGGTTCTCTTCTTGATTAGTTTCCCATCATGTCTTGTTTGCCTTCAGGTGCTTTGGAGAATAGAGTGACCTCCTCTTTTTTGTGGCAACCCCTTAGATGCTGGGACACTGCTATCATATCACCCCTAGTCCTTCTTTTCATTAAATTAGACGTAACTAATTTTGCAACGTTCATGTTTTTTAACCTCGTTACCTAATAATATGTTGCTCTTTGCACTTTTTCTAGATTCTGTTAAGGGTAATTTTTCCATATTAAGTAATGAGGATGGAGTCTTAATATTCTAAGTAAAACAAGAATGTGTGCTTCAAGATAGTTAATTAAAGTTCTCATTTAGCTTTCAGCTTAACTGTCTCAGTATTTTTTTGTTGGGCTGTACATGCATAATGCAAAGCTTGAACATCTAAAGATGCATTTGGCAAGACTGGAAGTCCACTTGCTCTGCTTAGTTTCAACTCTGATTTAAGAATGCAGACACCTGCTTTTATTTCATTATGCAAATACTATATTAAATGGGTTTAGGTGGCCAACTCATCTCATCTAATGGTTTCTTTTCTTGAGATAAATAGAAAGCTGCCAGAAAGATGTTCATTTTTGACCAAAACAGTAATGATGTTGCTGCTGCTTTTTCCATTTTGTGTGCAATAAACATCTTCAAAAGGAAAACACCTTCCATTGGCCTGCACTACAAAAGCTGTTCTTTGGTTATTTCTCCTAAGAGAAAATAGTCAAAGATGAATATGAATAGCACAAGAGAAGCTCAGCAAGATCAAAGATATGAAAATAGCCCACAGAACTATGGATGCCCCTGAAAAGATCCCAAAGGAGAAACATTTTGATCTTGTATTTCTTTCTTCTTCTATACAAATTGCTTAATGTAAGTCAGTTTTTTTCTTCTACAATAAATAACATCAATAAATATTTTTACAATAGCATCCAAAATACTAATTATAAATGGCTTTAAATGATGTAAGGTAAAAATTGAGTATTAGGTTAAACTGAACTTTTTGATACTGTTAGATAAAAGATCATCAGACTATCGGGGATTTGCTATTTTCTAAGATAAGTTTTGAGTGATTAGATACCTCGCCCCCCAGCTCTTTCACATTTTTATAATTCTTCTGAGGCTTGAACTTATAATTTTTACTGTAATTTATTCACTTCAGTTTACTAAATTCTGAGGCTTCAAAATTTCCCTCCCTTGTATTAGATTGCTGGAATAGAAATGTATGCAGCAGTTTTGAGAACCTTCTTTTATTATTATTAAAAAGATTTATCCTGTACAGTCATATCCAACCCAAGGGCAGTGCTCATCTCCATTTCCTAGCTGAGGGAGCCAGCATTGCCCAAGGATACTTCTGAGTCATGTGGCTGACATGACTATATGCTGAGGCACTCAGAATGATGTTACCGTCCCATTGAAATGATACCTACTTATCTTGCATTTGCATGCTTTCGAACTGCTAGTTGATAGGAGCTGGGGCAGCAATGCTTGGGTCTTGAACTGCCAACTTTCTGATCAACAAGCCCAGCGTCTTAACCACTAGCCCATTATTCCCCCTATATTGCTTTTAATCCTAAACTATTTCCATTCAACAATCATCAACATTAGGCTGATTGCACAACATATGCAATCAACCAGGTGAAAGAAAAAAACTCCACCTCTCCACCAGTAATCAGCACTCAGATCAGCATACATTAACTTCAAGGTTAACTTCAGACCAACAATGAAGTAAGCAATGTAAAAGACTAAACCTACTTAAAAGAAAGAAGAAGAAAAACCAAACCCAGAACACCCCTGTGCAAATCCAAGCCTTGATTGCTTTTTTATCATAGTATCTCTCTGCCCTTTGGCCATATACATACATGCAACTGTCTGCCTGTCCCAGTGGCTAAAACTTTGTCTATTCCTGCTCTATATTCTACATAGAATACAAGAGGAACAGGTGATAGTTGTGACCTGGAGGGCCTTTGCACATTCTGTCTCATGCACCATTCCTGGATCAGAGGGCTTTGCTTATGAGCCCTCTTGCCTTAATCATCTGGACTACTAAATTATCTACATGGAGCTGTCCTTACAGACCAACTAGAAGCTGCATTTGGCCCAGAATGCAGCTGTGTGAGTAATTTGGACACCCTAAATCTGCCTATGCAACATTTACTTGGCAAGCTACGCCAGCTCTCTAGGCTTCTGGGTACAACTCAATGTGCTGGCTACAACCTACAAAACCCTACTTGGAATAGAGCCAGGTTATGCCTGTGTCTGCCTATTTCTGCCTTTCCCACATAATCTCACAAAACAGCAAACCAGTTCCTCTCTCTGAAGCAGTTTAATTTGATGGCACCTAGAAGGTGTGATTTGCTCTCTGGTATGCTCTCTTGCTTCCCCTAAGATTCTGGGAATCTTGCTCTCTGGTATGATCTTCTGCTTCTCCTAAGATTCAGAAGGCCCAATCATTTAAGCCTGTTGGGAAGCTTTAAAAAAACAACAACTTTTCCTTCAGGATTTGGGCCACGATGATAGATGAACCCATTTTCTGGGAGGTGGAGGTATTTGGTTGATCTAGGCTGCATATTGTCTGATTTATGGATTTAATTTTTGATTTCATACAGTTTTTCATTTGTAATTGCTGGTTTTTTGTTTACTTAATGTACACCATCTGGAATCATGATTATGTGGATTGGGCAGTTCCATAAATCATCTAAATATTCCAAATAAATAAGTTACTCTGAGTTAATAAGAGAAGTGTTGTGATGCACCCATTCATTCCAGATACCTGGGAAATGGGAGCATGTAAATTGATTTATCCTCACCAAAGTTTGGCCCAATATCAAGGTACAAACAACACAAACATAGGGAGGTTCTAGGAGTACTTAGACAGAAGCTATTTTATACTTTAAATGCTGCCGCAGAACCTTAAATTGCATTTCCCTGCTGATCCTGCAGTAGCAACTATGATTCATGAAGGGTAGCAACTTGGGAAAAATCCAACAATCCTGTCTCCTGTGCAAGTCTAATTTAAACGAATGGGTGCCTTTTCCACTTACTTTGATCACTTTTGTTTTTTACATCTGTTTTTTTTTTCAGAATTGTCCAATGGTCACTAAATCAGACAGTACCTGGCCCCAGGCTTTTAAAGACAGGAGGAAAAGGAGATGGAGAAGAGAGAGGGAAAAATACACTCTATTAATAATTCTTCATGATGAATTTCATTAGATGATCATTCAGACAGTCATGGAGACTCTGCTTACATCTGAGCTTAACAGCACCGTTTAGTTACAACAAACACATACCTACATTTATCTAGATTTACATTTTCTTCCTAAAATGGACTATAGAAGCCTTAGGAAGCTCACAACAGGAAGCGAGCACAAAAATAACATGATATTGGATATTTGGGGATATCAAAGTCCATTTTCTCTTTTATTTATGGAAGCTTCATGGGTGATTTGGGATCTCTCATTATTTCTTAGTTCAGTCTACTGTGTTCATTCAAACAGGATTTTGTGGGGGGAAACTTTGAAAAAGGAGTGTTGTTATGCTGCCTAGATCTCTTGAAGGAACAGCAAAATATCAGTCTAATAAGTAAAGAGCATTGCTCACTCATGCTTCCCAAGAATAATCAGTAGTAGAATGTCACATTTAATATTAGAGATAATACATACACACTTGTTTATTAGGAGCTACCCAGATTTTGACATAAATTGGGTTACTATATAAATGTTTTAAATAGATAAATAATGGGTCATAACTGCTACAAATAATCCTCGACTTACAACAGTTCGTTTAGTGACTGTTCAGAGTTACAATGGCACTGAAAAAAGTGAATTATGACCATTTTCACAATTACAACCTTTGTAGCATCCTCATGATCACATGATCAAAATTCAGAAGCTTGGCAATTGGTTCATACTTATGACTGTTGCTGTATCTCAAGATCACATGATCCCTTTTTGCGACCTTCTGACAAGCAAAGTCAATGGGGAAGCCAGATTCACTTAATAGCCGGGTTACTAATTTATCAACTGCAGTGATTCACTTACCAACTATGGCAAGTAAGTTTGTAAAATGGGGCAAAACGTACTTAATAAATATCTCACTGAACAACAGAAATTTTGAGCTCAATTGTGGTTGTAAGTCAAGGACTATCTGTAAAAGTATTTCCCTTTTTAAGTTGTCCTAGTTTGTAGCCATGATTGCATTTCATCCTGAGGATTGTCATTGATGAACTAAATCACTTACTATTTACTGTATTTACCCAAAAGGAAGATGAGCCTGAATTTAAGCCAATTCAACTCTCCTCATTAAAAGGAAGATTAGAAAGAAAGAAAAATCCTAGTAGGAAATAATTCAGTTTCACCAGAGCAGTGTTTCCCAACGTTTCCGACTTTGTGGACTGGCAGAGAGGGAGAGGAGATGGTTCCATGTGAGCAGCCAGCAAGCCCGTAAGTGTGTGCTCACTGGCCATTTCTGCGGCCCAGTTGCAATCTCCTCACAGGTTGGGGAACCCTGCACTAAAGGATGTGCACTACAGGATGTGATTTTAAACCATGCCTTTCTGTTCTCCATTTCAAGTGTAATCTTACACTATTTTACAATATCCCCTTTACTTGCCTATATTTTTAATTTTACTCCATAAACTAAAAAGATGTAAAGTCTGTAATGACCAAACCAGATGAGCTAATTCTACTTTATTGTAAGTCTACATTAGAGTATCTTGCAAATCTGAAAGTACAGCCATCTCTTATAGTCATCTATATAGTCTGATAGGGAGGATTCTTTGAGTTTCTTTCGCTGCCCTTAATGCTACTGCTGTGGGTTTTTCCTCACTCCTTATCTGATCATTCCATAGGCACATCTCCTCCCACCCCTTGCCAAGGCCATTCCCCCATATCGTATGTTTTTTTAATGCATCTTTTCTAGCTCTCCAATTATACCGTGTTTCCCTGAAAATAAGACCTCCCCAGAGAATAAGCGCAATCGGGCTTTTGAGCGCATGCGCTAAAATAAGACTTTCCCCGAAAATAAGCCCTCCCTGAAAATATTGCAACACAGCAACAGCCATGAGGTGACCATGCTTGCCACCTCCTGTACCTCAAAAATAATAAGACCTCCCCGAAAATAAGGCCATGTGCTTATTTCAGGGGTGAAAAGAAAATAAGACCCTGTTGTGTAGGTTCCAAGAGTTGCCCTAATTAATTTATGAGCCCAGGGACGAAATTCAAAGTAAAACCATTCGTTTATTAGGACTAACATCTTAGCACGGACTTGTGCGTAGCTGAAACTAAATCACATTTAATGGCATCTGACCTTTACCCCTGTGCCCCCTCCCCTCTGGCTGAGGTCATCAATCACATTCTCCAACAGGATGTTATGGCAGGGTTCTGGACATGCGCATTCACATCCCAGCACAGAAATATGAGACTTTTACTCTGGCCAAAACTATACATGGAATTTCCCTCCCCTTCTCAAGGTGATAGTAGTCATGGAAACGCCTTAGGCGTTGACATCTGTCTTATTTTCGGGGAAACACGGTAAGGTTTTAGATGTGGTTGCACAAAAAAAATTGTACAGTTACAAAATGAGCAATTTTATCTTGTAGTCCTTTCTTAATGATCTGAACAAAAAATTAGCCTTTTCCATAGTTTTGCAATGTAGCCATGTTTCCATCAAGCTCTCCATCCCTGCCCCTCCATCTCTCTGTTATCAGCTGCTAGTCTGCGAGGGAAGGCTGTTTTGCTTCCATGTGCCTAAGTTTACACATCCTTTTGTTAAAATGCAAATTAGTTTAAGGAAAAGCTTGTGACATTCTTCATCATTCTCTTGGCTTTAACTATGCCAAATATGTTTAATATCCATTAATTTAATGGATACTTGCAAGCTGAATTCAGATAAAAGCTCTGTTCCAATGCAGAACTGTGAGAGATTTCAGCAGTGGAAGACAGCCAAAACCTTTCCCTTTTTCTGCTCTATTATTGTGGATCTGAAATGCAGAAGAAAAGAAATTAAGAGTTCATCATATTCCTTCAATTTCATCTCCCATTCTAGACTGGATTTCCTTTTTTGTGTCAGCTTCTCCTAATTTGGTGCCCACTTGACATTATTCACGGGGCCACGGATAATGGAAATTATAACCATACATCATGTATAATCACATATATCTGAGATCACTGTGCCCATGCAGATCAGCTTCTTACACCTAGAATATCCACCCCTCCCCAGCCTGTTATGTATTTATTAATCCTAAACATCTACACCCTCTCCCCAATGTTGCTATAGTTTGAACTCAGCTGAAAGAACAGTGCATCCAGGTAGTTCATATCAAAGCATACATGCCCTGTTGCCTTTGCCAGAACATTTGGATCTTCATAAGATGGATTCCAGATGGTTTAGGATGTTGGAAGTTGACCTTTTATTTTTTTAAAGATTAACATAGGAATAAGCTCTTTTCCTTAAAGCGCTGCTTTTAGAAGAACGAAATAAACATACAACGGGATAAACAGTAATTTCAATAGTTCAGATTATACAGTATATCTCTGAACCAAAGCGAAATGAGAAGTATGTTGTTGTTACAACTAGTAGTATAGTTTTTGTAAATTATGTATTTGTAGTGGTTTTTTTCTTCATGTCTAATTTTACCATCTGCACAGATACTAGTTTATAAGCTAAAAACATATGAAAAAACAAAGAAACCTGACTAGTTTAATCTAAATTTGAAACAACTTCTGGTTAATAGCTAGAAGAGCTCTGAAGCCATGCCCAGGCGACAATAGTGTTGCTCTTTGGACCTCTTGATGGGGTAGAGGTGGGGGTGGGCTGCAATGCAAGATTAAGTGTCCACTACTGAAAGCTATATAAAGGAAATCCATTCCATGTCCTCAATAAACTAAGCCTAGCTTGGGTTAATTTGAGTATTGAAAGATGTTTCCTCCCACAAAGTTTCTTCTTTCTTGGTCCTGTTGGCCAATTTTTCCTTTATCTGCTGTTGCTTCAGCATCATGTATTTCCTTCCTTTTATTGTGATGGCAGAATCCACCCATGTCCTGATTTGAAAAGGGCTCAGTGAAAGTGATCCCCCCTCCCCAAATAGTAACCTTTTCATTATTTTCCTGATCAGCCCTATTGTCTTTAAACTCTATAGTCTCCACAAACCAAATGTAACTTTACAACTGCCCCAGAGAAACCTTGTCAAGGGAGCAGGTCTGTTTGATTGCTGAAGATTGTACTTTTTATCCCATCTGGCAAATTGTCTCCCAGGCTCGCTTCTTGGAATACAAATTCTGGAAATTGTATTTCATCTGTGTCACTGATTTAATGGAGATTTTTCACTGCTGCAGAGCCATCTGGTTTTTTTTTGAGGGGGAGGGGAGAAAGGAATGGTTATTAAGGAAGAATAGGTTCTAGTCCAAAACAATTTCCTCTCTATTCCAAAATGGGACTTTTTAATTTATAAATAGAAGAATTAGCCTCTCTTCTGACAACTAAATATTCCCAGCTAAAAGTGCTTGATTCTTTTTAGCCCATGATGGATTTATGACTCTGGAGTAAATTTGTCTATGGAAAAATGCCTAGTGGAGAGGACAGAAAAAATGCATTAGAAAAATAGGAACCACTTTGGTGGGAAGGTAACAGCATTCCATGTGCCTTCAGCGTTTAGTCATGCCGGCCATATGACCATAGAGACGTCTTCGGATAGCACTGGATCTTCGGCTTTGAAACAGAGATGAGCACCACCCCCTAGAGTCAGGAACGACTTGCACATATGTGCGAGGGGAACATTTACCTCAAAACCAGGAGACTGTGACTGTTAGGCAGGAAAGCCAGCTGGGTGACTCTCAGCTCAACCCACCACCCAGAGTTGTTATTGGTGGGAAAATAGGAGGAGAAAAAACAATTAGGTATGTGAGCTGACTTGAGTTACTTATAAAGCAAAAAGATGATTTAAAAATCAAATAAATAAATGGTAATTCTTCATAAACATTTAAGAGTATAAAACTATAAAACTACAGTATTTAACAAGATTAAATATTCTAAGAAAGAACCTTCTTCCCTCCCTCCTTCTCTCTTCTAAGTTTGACTCCCAAGGACCAAACTGTGGAAACAGGCAAACAGAGAAGCAATTTGGTATCTTAGTTAAATTCAGAAGAAATTCTCTTTAAGTGTTATTTTATAGTTATTAAGAATTGGCAGTAAGTGGCATTAGATTTCAACACACTTCTATTTCTTTTCCCAATGCATCCTAACTCCGCTCATCTTTTCCCAGTGCATTATTGTGGTGGTTTACTGCTGAATGGCTTTGCAGAAGGTGGTAAGATGTCTGCAAGGCATGCTTAAAAAAAGTCAGTTGCAAATATGCGATCAGAATTTGTAATGTATCCATGCTCATAAAAAAACAGATGGCACATCGATTGCAACTGCTATTTTGACTTACTCTACCATACTCTATGGACACCCTTGCAAAAAGCTATTGTGACATTTCCAGGGATTCAATATGATGACATGTTTTGGGCTCCAACAGGTTGCAGAATACTGGAGCAAACCTATTTCTACCATATGGACTTAAATCATGTTAGAATTCTGATGCTAGGCACAATCAATTACAATGTTTACTTTGAGAAAAAACAACAAAATACAACCACGATCCAAACTGAATCTGAAGCAGTCTTGATACATGCATGTATTTATGTTAATTAGATCATACATCCACAAAAGGCAGAATTCATACTCTCATCCCATAGGAAGACTCCATATGCACAATCTGGTGAAGAAGCTGTTTATTCTCCCCAAGGCACTCAATTTCTAATGCTCAAGAGTGTGGAAACTCCCCAGCTGATCAGCCTCATTAACATTTGCTGATTCAATTTCCCTAGTCACCTCCAACTCCTCTGTGAAGTTCACTAACCCTAATGTTGGAGAGCTCATGCAACTTACATGTTTTCCGGCTAAGAGTGATGATTCAATAAATTAGGCATGCTCCATTGATAGTGGCATTGGCTGAAAGATTTATTAGCCTGAGGTTAGAAAGCTAGGTTCAAGATAATATGGTATGAGCAATACTTTTACTGCTTCCATTCTGACACTATAATCTCAAGATTTTGTGCCTGAAGCAAGATGCAAGCTGATCAAGTTTAGACACAGATTACCTGCCAATGTTTTAGAGACCTTCTAGCAATAAAACTCCAGTTCTTCTAACATTATAATTTCATTCCTCTTTAAGATTCTAGGATTACTATATGTTGTTAGTTTAAGGCAATGCATCATGTCATTGGTGTCAAACGTGCAATGTTGCATTGCCATCACATGACGTTTCACATTGCTTTTTCCCTTCATGGAGCTGTGGTGGGCGTGGCTTGCCCGTGGGCTGCAAGTTCGACAACACTGATAAGGTTCACTCAACCACACTCCTGAGAAAAGTGGCTTTGGAGCTCATTCCCGATCTTTTCCCTGGATTGTTAGCTTTCTCTGGGACGGTAACACTAACCAAGAGTGACCTCAAATCATGATGACTGCACAATCAAAGCTCTGCCCACCCTTTTTTACATGTACCACATATACTGTACAATGAACTTAAAAAATAGGTAACACTTCAATTGTTTGGCCATGGCCACCATCTTGGCCTTTTGATCACAATAAAATTTAATGTTTAAAATTTAATGCTTTAGTTTAATTAAAAAAAAAGGACTAGGAGTGACATGATAGCAGTGTTCAAATATCTAAGGAGCTGCCACTAAGAAGAGGGAGTCAACCCACGGTATTTTCCAAAGCTTCTGAAGGCAGGACAAGAAGCAATGGATGAAAACTGATCAAGGAGAGAACCAACCTAGAGCTACAGAAAAATTTCTTGACAAGTTAGAATAATTAATTAGTGGAACAGCTGGCCTCCATAAATTCTGGGTGCTCCAACACTAGAGGTTTTTAAGAAGAGATTAGACAAGCATTTCTCTGAAATGGTATAGAGTTTCCTGCATGAGCAGGGGGTGGACTAGAAGACCTCCAAGGTTCCTTCTAACTCTGTGTTCTGTTCTGTTTTCTTGGCTCTCCATGGCATTGTCAGGGATCTTTTCTAGCACTAAAGTTATTCTGATATTCTGTTACTCTATTCCGTTGTTCTGATTCTTCCCTGTAGCTGCCCTTGTCTCGATCACATAAAAATACCATTGCTAGCCTAGGAAAGGCGTCCAGAGGGACTCAGATTGGGGAAGCTGCTTTAAAACCAAAGAGAAAAGATCAAATAAGCAAACACTGTTTTGTCCAATTGTAGGAAGCAATTCCAGCATTCCCAATAGACAAATCAATATTTCTATCAAACCAGCAATAAGACAATGTTTAAATAGTACTGAATATTTTGCTAATGGACATGATCTCTCCTGGTGAATAAAGTTAACCAGCAATTCAGGTGGCTCGAGTTCTCATTGTGGCTTTGCAAGTCATAAATCCTGGTTTTTTTTTGGCCATGCTTTCAGTTCCCTTTGTCATTTCCCACTCCATCTTTAATTATACAACATCGTAGAATGTCATAGAATAATAGAGTTGGAAGTCTTCTTCTAGCAGATTTATTTTGTTTGTTTTAATAGCTTATATTAAATATATTACATTTTGTGTGTGTCTGCCTGTGTGCGTGTATAATTTTAATAGCTTATTTAATAGCATTTATTTTAATAACACAACTGATTTTAACTTAGTTCTTCATTTATTTTATTATTTTTAATGTGTCCTTGAACAGAAGATAGTTCAAAAAGCAAGTCATAAATATTTTAATAAATGTATTTAAATTACATGAAGTCACAGTCTGCTGCCATCCTGCTTCTTGGATAGCCTTAGGCCAAGTAGTGAATAGAACAGAAATTGACTAGCGACATTGCTACAAGCATCAATAACAGCTCTATCATGCCACCTTCTCTATATGAAAAAAAATATTGTACATCTTTCAATTTTAAGAGAGATCAAAACAAATCTTTCTCAATGTGGCCCCAAACCAGAATGTTCTTCCCGCTTTATTTCTGCTGTCCAGTTAGCAAGGACATACTCTACATAATATTCAGTGGGTAGGTATCTGCACAGATTCTCCTAATTAATCTGATTTCTTTTTCCTGCTCTTCTCCATAATGATTTTATATTATGATTACATTTTGTTCCCTAGCCTAGAGAGCACTGTAGATTAATTATGCCTATTTTTGTGACTTCTGGTGTCAAAGGAAACTATCTAGTAGTTTTTTGTTCATATTTACTAACCAGTCGATTAGTTGCCTTTTACAGAAATAAAAAAAGATACACAACGGTCATTCCATGGGCTAAATACTGAACACACAGTATTTGTAAATAATTGTCTATTCTGACATATCCCTAAATATAACTTAAAGGCCAAATTCAGATGTGACAGAGCCATTATTCATATACTTTGTCTGCTCAACAACATAACTGCAGACCGGACTTCTCAAAGGTTTTTTAAATGGAGTGGCTTTATGCCCAATTTTTCAGAAGTGATGGTTTTTTAAAACTGAAAATTGGTTTGGCCTGTTTTATGGAACTCAACTCTCCAAGACCTCAGTCTAACACTGCTGTTCAGCTCTAAAGCTTATGTTCTCACTTTCACAAAAAAGAAATGTACAGAACATGACTCAGATAACAGGAGACAGGTCACATTTCCATTGGAAAAGTTATTACGGTAAGTGGAAGTTGGGAGGGTGAGAGAAATATAGAAATTTTTGTTGTAGCTTTTTCCTGCATTTTATCCATGGCAGCATTATGAAGTCATGTATCCTAAATGGACACTCTTGTGCAGTGAAATATAAAATTACGTCTGCTGCCTAATTCCAGATGCAGAAGACTTCTATCTAGGCAAATATACAGTAATATATTTTTCTCCGTACTGGAGATGACACAGGAATGCACTTAAGAGGCTGAAATGTGTAGGGAAACAAAGGCCTCCTGATCAGTCCTTACTGCTACCTCCACCTCTTGAGGCAACTATCCTGCATGATGCTGATTTTGTTTTAGCAAAGTCCCAGGGAGACAGTGTCAGTTGTCTGAGTCATGTTGTCACCCACCTAAATTTGATACAATCAAATATTCTCAGTCTGTTCCTTCCATTTCTTTCCTACAGAAATTCACAATTGACTTTCAAACCAAGCCTGAACAAATTGACCCATCTGGATGCAGCCCACCAGCTGTGCCTAGCAGGAACTCAAGAAATCTGTTTTTGTTTCTTGATTAGAATTTTTTTTAAAAAGCTAGCAGAAGACTGTTGGCAGACCATAATATTTTATTTGGAAGTTATGGCTAAACTAGTGGGTCAAATGTTACGCATAGCTGGCTTAAACAAACAAAAAAGGAAAGCATCACTTTACCGCATTAAGTACTGCAACACTGTAGGGGTGGGAAAGATAAAGGGCCAGAAAGCTCCTCCTGCCTGCTCCTTTATCATGTTGATAGACCTCCTTGCAGGACAGGAAACTAGAATTCTCTGAATGCAAAGTCCCGATATAATTTAAACAGTGACGTGCGGTGAGGTTTATGGCTGGTGAGGCTGGTGACGTCATCAGGAAGGCGGGGAATGGGACCACGTGTGCTAGAGGCTGAGGCTGCCTCAGCCTCCAGCACACATGATCTCATTCCCCGCCTTCCTGAGCGCGCTCCGCCGCCTCGCGCTCCGCGATCCCCAACAGCAGCTGCTTTTCTGTGCATCTGGCGTTTAGGACATCCGGCTATCTACCTAAACACCAAATGCACAGAAAAGCACTGAAAAGCACTTCGCCTCCAAGCCACTTCGTCTTGATGACGTCGCCGACGGGCGCGGCTGGCCGGAGGTAACCAGAGTGGCACCGAGGGGTCCGGGCGGACGAAAGAGCGAGCGAGCGGTGGAGGATCAGGCAGCCTGATCCTCGGTTGCTCGTCTGCCGGACTGCCTCGGCGCCACTCTGGCTACTTCCGTCCGTCCGTGCATGGCAGCTGCGGCAACGTCATCAAGCCCCTGCCACTTCTGGACGTCTGTTGCAGTTGCGAGGAGCACGCAAAGTACAGCGGAGGCAGGAAGGTTATTGGCGCTTCCGAGAACCCTCCTGCCTCCGCCGGTTTCCCAGCTGGCACCGCCCCGCCCGCGCTCCTCCTCCCTCCTCTTCCTCTTATATATATGAAACTCCCTTGTGGATATTATTATTATATATTATTATTTCATGATGAGAGGTGAGGCTCTGCCTCCCCTGCCTCCCCTGACCGCACGTCCCTGATTTAAAACCATCTACATGCAGTATAGCTGAGATTGCTACATGAATTTAAGCAATTCATCACAAATGTGAAATGATCTTGCTCTTTATAGCCAGTGACTCCCAACCTGTGATTGAGGGACAGTGTTGATTCATGAGGAGACATATGCAATCCCTGGTATGAGCATCGATCCAATCAGCTAATCGATGAGGTTCAGTAACCAAAATCTCATCAACACACATAAAAAGCTAATATGAAATGTAATAATTTCTACCCAAATATTCTGATGTACTCTTAAATGTTTCTGGGATTTGGTGATCTCATGGCCTTTTGGAAACTGACAAAAATATGAATCTTCCAGAAGGTGTTAAGGGACTAACGGGGGGACATCTATAGCACATATTTGCTGTCTTTGAACAAGTAAGGTATTTTTGTTATTTACAAGAGTGTTGTTGTTCTGCATATTATTATGATCTGGGATAGGCATATGCTGTTGTCTGATGTAAAGGTATCATAGGATATATGCTGTTCCAAGTAAAGCTGACTTTTGAATAATTGGTGAAGTTGTCTATGCCAATGTTGTTCAAATGGTCCTCCAAATATTTTGCAATTGCATCCATGATGCTTATTACTATTTACAGCCCGCTTAAGAGAGGGCTGTAAAACCACTATGAAGTGGTATATAAGCCCAAGTGCTATTGCTATTGCCACTAATGGTACTATTTTTTCTTTTCCATAGTCATTCTACATCTATTTGTAGGACTTTGTATTTTATTATTTTCTCCAGTTCTTTCTCTTCTGTTCTGCTGTCTCCAGAAACATCCTCTATCCAGATTTTTTTGTGGCAGGGACGGAGAAATCAATATTTTACAGTTTCTACCTAAAATACATGCTCCTTGACAAAATTCCAGGCTCATGTGCTGCCTTTTCCCCCTCCTATTTGAGCCTTTTCCTCAGTATCAACATGGCAAAATTATAAATAAAGCAGCAATTTTACACAGATCGGAGAGGAGAGGCAATTTGGGCAGCTTGAAGATACAGTATGTGGACGTCAATTCCCAGAATTCCCCAGCCAGCATGCTGGCTAGGGAATTTTGGGAGTTGAAGTTCATACATCATCAAACTGCTAAGGTTACAAAACCCTGATATAGAATATAGTCAGGTAGAATTACAATTACCGTGCATCCTTTATTATAAAGGACGGGTCTTTATGTCCTTTAATAAGTTGTATATTTATGTTTTATAGTGTAGTCTTTATTGTCATTGTACAAAATAAATACAATGAATTATGGTTATCTTTTGCTATTATTGGTTAGTGGTAGTGATTTTGCTGTGAGCCACCCAGGTTATTATAGATAAAATGGGTGGGGATATCAGTCTTAAGAATAAATAGCATAGCAATATATACTCTCTAAGGAAAAATACTATTTCCAAACAGGTGATTCCTATCACTATCAACCCTTGCTTTTTTGTTCTAAAGTCAAAATACAGTTAGCTTACCACGTACCTAGAATTGCACTCTATTGATGTGTTCATACCAGTTGAGGTGTCACAGGTTCCGTGGATAATGTTATATGAAGCTGATAATAACTCATAAAATATTTTATGATCTTCTTATTTCTTCTCGTTGAACTTTCTGTTGTCAGTGGAACACGTATGTGGCAAAAGCCTTGTCTTGTAAAAGCAACAACAGGATAATAATACGGGGATATCATGTCCCTTTCAGTTTTTTAAAAAAAATAGGGCTTCCTGAATGTGAGAAATGATGACCACAGGAAAAATTCAAGGCAGCAATAATTGGGTAACAGCATCCCGTTCATGCCCTGTAAGTGGATGAATGAATCATAAGCAGAATACTGGGCACCAATGGTAGAAGGATTATGGTCCGTATTTTGAATTCAATGGGTCTTTTTTTTGAGCATTACCTTAAGGGATAATTTCATGGAGAAAGAAATTTGAAATAAATATATTTAAAATAGAAAATTATATCTGCCTGCTAAATGCTCTCAGGTTTCTTCCAAATAATATTTGCAATCCTTATTTATGACACTAATAATGCAAGTGAATCCTTACTGTAAGGTCATTATAAAGAACTGCTGATGATTCATTCTTTGTTTTTGGCTATCTATCTGCAGTATCAGTAAGCAAGATTTTTAAGAAACATTCATTGCTTGTTATGCGTGCTAAGACAACATGAACTTTGTGCTTCCTTTTCTCGTCATTGTGAAATTTGAAAGACGACTATTTTTAGCTGAGCAGCAATTAAGGCCAGAACATTTGTTCTGGCCATCTTCTGTGCAATTATTGTTAATGAATGTTTGGCATCTTTAAGAATCTTTTTTGGAAAAAATTCTATTTCTTGAAAAGCTTATTTAGAATTTCTTCTCTGGCATTTAGACTCCAGCTAGGATAACGTTTGCTTGAAATTGCAAGCACAGTGTTTTTTTATGAACAATATTCTAAAAACAAGTCTATAATCTTTTCACTGATGTCAATAATTATCATCAGCTAAGCATAAACAAAAGCTTAGTTCCAGACAAATAAATTTAGAAACACATAACTATAATCAATAAACTGAAATCCCAAATGGCACAATTCTGAGCATGGCTGTTCATAATGCAAATCTTTAATGTTCAATAGAACTTCCTCCCAAGTAAGCACATCCAGTATTGCAGTCACCTTGTCCTAGTGAAGTTTCCCATGTTACAAAAAAATTAAATTAATTAAAGTTGCATTTATTATTTTTACTGTTATATTTACTTGAAATGCACCATTGGCTTTAACAAAAAAGGCAGCACACAGATTAAGATTTAATTAAAAAACAGTAATAATGATGAAAGAGTCATTATCCACAAAAGATATAAAACAAACAAAAAGCTGCCCCAGCTAAATGCTAGAGCAAAGCTATCATGAAAACCAAGGGGAAATCAGTGAGCATTTGAAGAAAGAAGCACATGAGCTGTACATTTGGAAACATATCAGATTGCACAATTATGGAGTCAAAACTGCATTGCATACATGTTTTCAAACTATTCCTGAGAAATCTGCAGGCAAAGGGAGCACAGGCAGGAAGGATGAAGGAGAAAAGACGAGATTGTTTTGTTTTGTTTTAAACAAAGTTTTATTGGTTTTTTTGGTATTTTACAAAGGAAAAAGGTAGGGGAAAAGTTACAAATTTTGGCAACTGCAATGTGTGGTAGGTGCGCCCCCCCCTCCATACTCATAGTATACATTTACACATAATTCATTATTAAGTAGTAACATATAGTCAGCATATAAATTCAGTTAATAATTTCGATCAGTTTATGTCAGGTGGATTTTTTTACTCATTTTTGTGATCTGAGCTTTCTCGGTATTGCCCCATCTCCCCCTGCCGACAGGGCTCCGGCCCCTCCCGTGTCCTGTATATCTGATGAGGAATCATCTGGTTTTTCTAGGAGTAGTTTGTTTTTTTCCATAAAGGCCTGCGCCTCTATGGGTGTATTGATTCTAACTCTTGTCTCCTCCCAGAATATTAGCATACCTTCAGGCATCAACCATCTAAACCACACCCCCTTCTGGTATAATTTATTCGCTAATTGCGAATAGCTTTTTCTTTTTTCCCTCACTTTCTTGGGGATCTGTTTCAGAATGGTTATCTCCTTATCTTTGTATGTCAGGGCTTGCCCCCTTTGTGCACTCAGAATTTCATCTCTTGTACTTTTTCTAAGGAGTAAGGCGGGATTGTTTGATGTCTCCCCATTGATAGATGTCATACAGTCACTTGCACATATCTTCCCTTCCAATAAATATTTGTAATCTGGAAACTGACACAGTGAGTTTAAGAGCAAACAGGATACCTAACTTTTCAGAAAACAACTATCTATTTTAAAATAATCTTGTGTTTGTCACTGTATTTTACACTGCCAGCAATTTGATCATGTTTATGTGACATAATTATGCAATAAAAGTGTAGTATGACAGAAAGAACATAATAAAAACATGGTTATTTTTAACTGAAAAAAAAATGAAATGAAAACACAAAGAGCCATCCAGCTATAAATTGTGAAGCTTTTGTATGAAATGTATTTAACTGCAATAGAAAACTTGCTGTTTCAATTGCATTATGACTTGTGGATTAATACATAATAGGCATATGCAGACAATAGTTTAATGGGCTTTCCTCCAAGCTATGAGATGGCCCAAGTGTATGCTGGCCAATTTGCCAGTCTCTACATTTCCTCAGTAATTAAGACCAGTGATTGATAATGATATAAGACAGGTTATGGTCCAACAATTGAGTGATTTCCTTGCCATCAAGAAAACTTTCTACCAACTGCTCCCTATAACATGAGCTGGGGCTTAGTCCACATCAGACATAGAGTGGAGTTTTGACAGAGTGGTTTATTTATTTATTGAATTTATATGCTGCCCATCTCGCTCTGAGAAGTGACTCTGGGCAGTATTTGTCTCTATTTTGATTTCTTAAACATTTACAGCTCTCAATTCTCTGCCATATTGACACTTTTAGCCTGAGCATTTCTGCCAGATGCATTTTTCACTTCCACTGTTGAAGTCTTCTCAGACTTTTATGTTGTTTGGCTTTTCTTTTGGAATGGTCTTTACCTGTCCTGGTTCTTTGCTTGCAATCTTTCTTGCTCTGTCCATTTTGCAGGCATGTCAGCTGCTCACATAGGGGGTTGGCAGACATGACAACTTCCTGCTGAGCAGTCATTTCAGTACACTGCATGGGGGATCAGTAGTTGTAGACTCTGTTGCACTCTCCCAGATCCCTTTTATACAGATTGGGGAGGGGAAAACCTGGCACAACCTGCCAACATGCCTGTCATGCAGGGAAGGGAAAGTATCACTTCAGAGATCACATGGAGAACAACACTGATTTAAATTGGTAAATCACAAGGAGAATCTGGGAGATAGCCACAATCCACTGAAGACAGCTGGAGGGGAGGGGCCCAACAGCCAAAGCTGGCCAGATTCCAACCATTGGCAATAATCAGCTCAGTTGCCACCAAAGTCCTACATATTAAGTTTCTGTTGGGAGAAGACGGAATACACATCTGTAAATTATTTGCGCATTGGATAAGAGAATGAAAGTTAGCTGGCTTGGCTGGATATGAGAGGAAGAAATGGACATATGGATATACCCCTTTTAAAAATAATTTTGTTAGAGATATATAAGTAAAATTCATACAACTATAAAATAAATTCATTAAAGCAAACAAAATATAAAGTAAATAAAATAAAATAAAATAGAAAAATCCCCAGCAAGTGCAATCAACATAAAGAATTTTATCACTAGCTCTTAAAATAAAACCAAAGATCTCTTCATTTTTTATTGTCCATCAGTTTCATAAACCCATCTCTGAAACCCCATCCCTCCCTATTAAGGCAAAGTCCAGTAGGGATGATCAGAAATGACAATATAAGTATTACAAATTATATCTATTAAATTCATGGACATGTCCTTGGAGAATGGCTACCAAGGCATCCTCAAGCCAGTTAGGGGGATATTTGCTTGCATATAGCAATCCCAGATCCCTAGTGAATAAATACTGTCCAATTGCTTTATCCTGAAAAAAAAAGATGATTATGTGATTATCCCATCCCATCTCATCCCGGGGTAGTATTCACTTACTTTTCCTACCGGTTCATAAATGTGAGCGCGAGCATGTTCCATTATCTTGGGCTGCCACAAAGAAGAGGGAGTCAAGCTATTCTCCAAAGCACCTGAGGGTAGGACAAGAAGCAATGGGTGGAAACTAATGAAGGAGAGAAGCAACTTAGAATTAAGAACTTTCCTGACAGTTAGAACAAATAATCAGTGGAACAACTTGCCTCCAGAAGCTGTAAATGCTCCAACACTTGAAGTTTTTAAGAAGAGACTGGATAACCATTTGTCTGAGATGTTATATGGTTTCCTGCCTAAACAGGGGTTGGATTAGAAGACCTCCAAGTTCCCTTTCAACTCTTCTCTTCTCTCACCATAAAAACAGTCTTCATACTGCTTCCTATAATCTTTCAGCAGGCCTATTACATACTCAGAACAAAGAAAAAATAGCTGGATGTAATAGGAGTTCTAAGTAAACCTGTTTTGGGTTGTTGTGAAACAATTGTAGTGGACTACAAACACTACCTGCCTGGTAGATACTGCAGGTACATAGACACATTTCCAAGTACTTTCATATACGAGTTCAAAAGGAAAACAGATGGGATACAACAATTTATAACAACACTAATTGCTGAGGATGCTGCTTTCCTTCCAGCAATGTTGTGCTAGCTAGAGTATTTAAAAAGCTAAACAGCAGAATGTAGTTGGAAAGACCAATGGCTTCTATTGTCAATGTGTCCTGGGCTCTCATTATACATTTCAAGACTATCTGTAGCCAGAAGTCACATGTGTACCCCCCAAAAGAAAAAAAAACTTGGGGCCAGCCCCATAGCATTTATGCCAAATTGTAAATTTTAGACCAAGGACAAATTAGAAATATTATTAAATACATATAATTATATTCACTTTTTTGAAATAATTAAATATTTACTTAAATTGGCTCCATCCCTTTGTGGACTCTATCTGCCAGCAGACCATTCAATTTAAAAGGTGATATTCCCTTATTAAATATAGTTGTCTTTTAGGTTAAAAAAAGGCACAAATAATCTTTTATTCTTACATTTCATCCCTTTTTCATTAACAGAGAGAGAGAGAGAGAACTGAGGACAGCACAACACATCTAATAAGATGTGCTGTAACATGTTACAGTAAAACTGTAAGGTTGTACAAATATTTTTTTGAAACAGTATTAGCAGTGATAAAGTAGTGCCATCTAGTGGAATATTTAGTGTCTGTTGTATAAGCTCTGAAGGGCTCACTTCAGTTATTTTTTGAAAGATCAAGTTTGAAATCTTTGATATCTCAGTTGCAAGATATTTAAAATCAAAGTTGCTGCATTAAATTTTTACTAGTTTGCCTTTTACAAATGTCTTGTTTTTCAAAGAAAGGGCACAGTTTTTCAGGTTTGACTTCTTTTCTGAGTCTTCAGACATCAAGTTCAGATATATAGCTTTATAAAGCTGGCACACTTTGATTCTCTAGGACAGTGTTGGAGAACCTTTTTGGCACAGAGTGCCAAAATGGGTTTGTACATGCATGCTGGAAACCGGAAGAGCAGTCACCCGGTGCACATACATGCACTTGGCGGCTGCTGTTCCGGTTTCCAGCATGTGCATCCGAACTGGCCACCTGATCTTCCAGTTTCTGGTGCATATGCGCCAGGGATAGGTTCCTGCTGGCATTACTACTGGTTTCGGTGTCCAAAAATTTTTGCAATACAAATGGGCTACTTCAAAATAATGAAATTACAACATGCAGAGCAAAGGTTCAGATACTGACGCTCAGCAACCTGAATGAGGAACTGACGAGACCTTGCAACTCAAAAATAAGCTTTGGTCTAAATAAATATGAGATATGCAGTATATGAATATTGTAGCTCTTATCATATCATGTGAGAACATCACATTTCAATTAATATATCTGTGCCACTTTTTTCTCTAAGTTAAATCTGTCCATCAAATCTGGTCCCCAGTCCACAAGGAATCAATCAGTGAACGCTGCCTTCTTTACAGAGATGGGAAGAGTAAGAAGCAGCAGAATGACCAGTTAAGTCTTGTAGCGGCAATAATAATAATCATAATAATAATAATAAATATTTATTTCTTAGCCGCACCCTCTCCCGAAGGACTCGGGGCGGCGTACAACGAAACATATGAAATAAATATGTGGACAAAACAAACATATAACAGAGACATATACCGAGACATACACAAGGAGGAGGTCGGCTGACAAATAAAACAATTAAAATACAGTATTTAAAAACCCCTAGATAATTAAATATAATTAAAATACCCAATAAAAACCCGTCAGGAGCGATATGGTTAAATCAAAGTTAAGCCAGGCCAGCTGCTTGGAATAGGTGGGTCTTAAGCTTAATACGAAAGGAGCGGAGGTCAGAGGTATTCCTAATATCCGGAGGGAGGTCATTCCACAGGGCTGGGCCCGCCACAGAGAAGGCTCTACTCCTAGGCGCCGCCCCCCGACACTGTCTAGTGGACGGCACCTGGAGGAGGCCCTCTCTGTGCGAGCGGATTGGTCGCAGGGATGTATGGGGCAGAATACGATCCCGCAAGTAACTAGGTCCTGAGCCATGGAGCGCTTTAAAGATTATTATCAAAACCTTGAAACGCACCCGATAGACCACAGGAAGCCAGTGCAGCTCGCGCAGGAACGGTGTCACATGGGAGTACCTAGTACTCCCCATAATTACCCGCGCGGCTGCGTTCTGGACCAACTGTAGCCTCCGGGTGCATTTCAAGGGAAGCCCCATGTAGAGAGCGTTACAGTAGTCCAAGCGGGACGTCACCAGCGCATGAGTGACTGTGCGTAAGGCGTCCCGGTCCAGTAGGGGGCGCAATTGGCGCACCAGGCGAACCTGGTGGAACGCCCCCCTTGCCACAGCTGTCACATGGTCATCCATGGATAGCCGGGCATCCAGGAGGACGCCCAAATTGCGCGCCCGCTCCACGGGGGCAAGTTGAATGCCCCCAATGGCCAATGATGGAATTAATTGGCTGAACCGGGGAGCTGGTACCCACAGCCACTCCGTCTTGGAGGGGTTGAGCTTGAGTCGGTTGTCATCCATCCAGATCCGTACGGCTTCCACACACCGGGACATCACTTCGATGGCCTCGTTGGGGTGGTTCGGGGTGGAAAAGTACAGCTGATTATCATCAGCGTACAGATGGTATCCCACCCCGAAACCACGGATGATCTCACCCAGCGGCTTCATATATGTGTTGAAGAGGAGTGGAGAGAGGACCGACCCCTGTGGCACCCCACAAGTAAGGGGGCGTAGGGTCGACCTCTCTTCTCCTGCCAACACACGCTGCGTCCGGTCAGAAAGGTAGGAGCCGAACCACCGCAAAACGGTGCCCCGGACCCCCAACCCCTCCAGCCGGCGCAGCAGGATACCATGGTCGATGGTATCAAAAGCCGCCGAGAGGTCTAATAGGACCAGGACAGAGGAACAACCTCTGTCTCTGGCCCTCCAGAGATCATCCACCAACGCGACCAAGGCCGTCTCCGTGCTGTGACCGGGGCGGAAGCCGGACTGGCGCGGGTCTAGATAATCATTTTCCTCCAGATGTCGTGGAAACTGGTAGGCCACCACACTCTCTACAACCTTTGCCAAAAAGGGAAGGTTGGAGACGGGACGATAATTGGCCAGCTCCAAAGGGTCCAGGGAAGGCTTCTTGAGCAAGGGTCTCACCACCGCCTCTTTCAAGGCGGCCGGGAGAGACCCCTCGCTCAGCGAAGCATTCACTAGGCCCAGGAGCCAGTCTCGTGTGACCTCCCAGGATGCCAGTACAAGCCAGGAGGGGCACGGGTCCAATAAACATGTGGTGGGTCGCAGTCGTCCACGCAATCTGTCCAAATCCTCGATGGCAACCAAGTCAAACTCCTCCCAGATCGATACCTCAAGACTCGCCATGGATGTCTCCATTGGATCACTGACAGGAACCCAATCTTTCCGGATTTGAGCGATTTTATCCTGCAGATATTTACCAAATTCCTCTGCCCTGCCCTGTAGGGGGGCCTCCCGCGGCCTCTGAAACAAGAGGGAGCGGGACACCCGAAACAGGGCGGCAGGGCGGTTCTCCGCGGATGCAATGAGAGTGGCACAATATTGGCGTTTGGCCACTCTCAATGCCACAAGGTACGTCCTTAAATGGGCTCGTGCCTGTGTTCGATCAAATTCGGAGCGAGAGGATCTCCAACAACTCTCTAGACGTCTCTTGCGGCACTTCATCACCCTTAGCTCCTCGGTAAACCAAGGGGCTAGGGTGGATCGTTGCCGCCGGAGAGGCCGCAAAGGCGCCACCCGGTTCAAGGCCCCGGTAGTTGCATTATTCCACGCAACTACCAGGTCCTCTACCCGGGGGCGGGTCAAGGTTACAGGAGGTGGCCCAAGCTCCGTCTGGAACCTATCAGGTTCCATCAGGCGCCTGGGGCGGAACCATCTGGAACTTTCCGGTAGAGATAGTAGAGATTGAGCCTCAGGGCAGCCATGTTGCCAACTCACTGCAATCTGGTGTGGAATTTATGATGTGAGTTTAAGGAACAGATGGGAACAGCATGGGAGACAAGCAGTTTAGGCTGCAGTGTAGAATTGCTCAGACTGAGAAAATGGAGCGGCCATATATATTGTGAAAATTAAACAAATCTTTATTAAATTGAGATTTTTCTTTTTGGAAGAAGCCCTTCATGCAAATATTTTTGCTCAACCTATTTAAATTAATCAAGGAGAGAAGCAACTTAGAACTGAGGAGAAACTTCCTGACAGTTAGAACAATTAATCAGTGGAACAGCTTGCCTCCAGAAGTTGTGAATGCCCCAACACTGGAAGTCTTTAAGAAGATGTTGGATAGCCATCTGTCTGAAACGGTATAGGGTTTCCTGCCTAGGCAGGGGGTTGGACTAGAAGACCTCCAAGGTCCCTTCCAACTCTACTATTGTATTGTATTAAATGCTGAATGACTCATAATTAAACCTACAAATAAAGAGCTCCATTGGCCCTTTCCACTTCTGGAATACTAGAAGCCACAGCTTGTTCTGGAGGAATAACAGCATTCTGCAGTTTCCCAAAACATTGAATTACTTATAAGTAAGATAATAAAGACAAGATAAAATTCCAACAAGAGCACATTTCATAGAAATCTCAAAATGCCCTTGCTTTATGATGTGAAATATTTTATCTCCTTCCTAAAAAGTTAGTTAACCGCTATTGGTTTCTAGGTTGTGAAATTTGATAGTCTAATTATTTTTCTGTGGGATTATTCTTATGGACTTTATTTTATGGAACATTATACCTGTGCAGGAAAGCTTCACTCCAAGAGCAGTTGATGAAAAAGATAAATATTGTAAGGTTTATTTCTAAACACATTTATCAAGGATTGGACTGTTTATTAAAGGTTAGCTGTTTACAATCCAATCTTAGTTTACAAAAGAGAGCAAACTAACCTTTTTGTCCGTGTAACTTTTATAGGGCAAATGATTAGGAAATACGGAAATGTAAGCGACCATAGTTTGTTTGAAATAAAAAACCTGGCTCCCAACCGACACCTTAGGATGCTTTTCGGAAGGCAGACCACCATCAAAGCACCAGGTTAAAATAGGGGCGGGGCTCGGAGAGCCAATCCGGACGATCTCTACGCGCTTCTCGCGCCGCCCTGAACCGCCACTAATTGTGATCGCCTAGCAACTGCCGAAGCAACCGTTGCGCGGCGCGTCTAGCACGTAGCCACAGGAGCCAATCGAAAATCGGACGGCGAGGTTTGGGCGGAGCCGAGGCGCCAGGCCAATCAGCGGCAGGCGCGGCGCGTTTTAAACATCTTCCGTGGCGAAACGGCGTGTTTACTGTTTAGGGGGTCCGTCGGGATATCGGAGGAGGCGAGGATGCCGAGCCGCCCCGAGGATTACGAAGTACTCTTCACCATCGGTGCCGGTTCATACGGCAGATGCCAAAAGGTGCGGCGGAAGGCGGACGGCAAGGTGAGCGGAGGAGCTCTCGGGCAACGGTCCCCTGGCACTTGGCGTCGCTTGGCCGCACGCCGGCTACACCGAAGCTCTGCGGAGCCTCTTCTTCCGCCCTTCCTGCGCGGGGACCCCGACGGGCCGGTTGGATGTTATCCATGAAGCCTGAAGAGTTCTGGAGAGAGGGGGGCGGGCGTCGGGGGCTCCACTTGTTGCTACCTTAGGCAAGATCAATTCAATTTCAATTTCAATTTATTTGTGCTTCTAGACCGCCCCCTCTCCCAGAAGGGACTCGGGGCGGTGTACAGTCCAAATAGAATATCACAAAAATACAATAAAAAAAATTAAATATGTACAGTTTGGAGGAGGTCATCTAATCTAGTCCACGTTGCAAAATTGCACCATATGCAAAAGTGGAAGTTATTACCAGTTCACACCGTATTCTAGGCTAAAATATAATTGGCTAGTTTGTGATTCAATGTATTACACCAACAACCACTAGGGGAGAGGTTGAGACAGCCAGAAAACCCCACCTTGCTAGACCTAGTTCCTCATGTGGTTTTAAGTCGCTCACCTGGTTGCCTTACAACTCACAAAGTGAAACAGTTTTGAAGTTGGCCTTGTACAAAGAGAAGACCAATTCCCAAAATTTTTCAGGAAAGTAAATTTGGTTTATTTTTAATTAATATGGCAACGTATATGTAGGTATGGTTTTTTTAATCACACAAATTAACCCAGTGAATCCTGGGTTCTAATGCTTTTGGTCTGGTATACATATTCTGAAGTGCTAAAGCCACATGCCAGAAGCTATCCTTAAATGTACCCATGTAGTTCCTTTGATAATTACAATTAAATTGGATTTTTAAAAAATATTTTCATGGGACTGGATATGTGTGCTAAGAAAATATTTTCTGTATTAGTCTGGCCATAAACATAGTTAAAAATTGGATTTTACTGCTGCACAGCATGTGTGTTTTATATAATAGGAATAGCTCTTGTGTCTAGCAAGGTTTGGTTTAGTAATTTTGCAATAATAATAATAATAATAATAATAATAATAATAATAATAATAATAATAATAATAATAATAATAATAAAAAAAAATTGAATTTATTAGCCTCTCCCTTTCCAGGCAGGACTCGGGGCGGCGTACACTAGGACATATATAAACATACCTATATACAAAGACATACATGCACGGAGGAGGTAATAGATTACAACATTTAGACAATTAAAACCATTAACATACCCCGTTTAATAAAAACCCAATATACAATAAAAATGTAAAATTTAAAAAAGACAGTCAGGAGGAATATGAAAAAATTACGGTTGAGCCAGGCCAGATAATTGAAAGAGGTGGGTCTTCAACTGTACACGGAAGGAGCGGAGATCGGAAATAATCCTGATGTCACGGGGGAGGTCATTCCACAGGGCTGGGCCCATCACAGAGAAGGCTCTGCTCCTGGGTGTCGCCCCCCGACACTGTTTGGCGGACGGCACCCGGAGAAGTCCCTCTCTGTGTGAGCGAATTGGTCGTAGGGATGTGTGGGGCAGGATGCGATCCTGCATGTAACTAGGTCCTATGCCATGAAGCGCTTTAAAGATCATAATCAAAACCTTGAAATGCACTCGGTAGACCACAGGAAGCCAGTGCAGCTCGCGCAGGAGAGGTGTTACAGGGGAGTATCTAGTCCTCCCCATAATCACCCGCGCGGCCACGTTCTGGACCAACTGTAGTCTCCGAGTGCATCTCAAGGGAAGCCCCATGTAGAGAGCATTGCAGTAGTCCAGGCGAGACGTCACTAGCGCATGGGTGACTGTGCGTAGGGCATCCCGGTCCAATAAGGGGCGCAATTGGCGCATCAGGCGGACCTGATGGAACGCCCCCCTTGCCACGGCTGTTACATGGTCATCCATGGACAGCCGGGCATCTAGGAGGACGCCCAAATTGCGCACCTGTTCCATGGGGGCTAGTTGCACGCCCCCAATGGCCAGAGATGGAAGCACCTGGTTGAACCGGGGGGCCGGAAGCCACAGCCACTCCGTCTTGGAAGGGTTGAGTTTTAGTCGGTTGCCATCCATCCAGACCCGTACGGCCTCCAAACACCGGGACATCATTTCGACGGCCTCATTGGGGTGGTTCGGGGTGGAAATGTATAGCTGAGTATCAGCATAAACACATAAACACATATTAAAGCAAAATAAATCTGATGGCCTTCCAGAAGATATTTAATCTCTGATTTGCATTTAAAATATTTACAATCTAGATATTGACCTTTAATGTTGTACAATGTGAGTTGGGCGGCCGTATAAATCTATTTAGTAAATCTATTTAATGCATTTATTTCAATAGACAACCATTGCCATGTTGTGTTATCATTTTAGAAATAATTCTTTACCTAAGCAGAGAAACAGAGTGACCAAAGGCAGATAAAAAAGCAATGGGAGCAGGAATGTTTTCTAATTTCCTGCTGGCTTTTCCATTGGGCATCCTGGTAGGAGCATTGGAAATAGAAAAGTATGTGCTCACAGCAGTAGCCAATAATGTTGAGGCAGCCACAACATCTCCAAATTTCATTCCTTTGGGAGTTATGGGGTCTGAATTTTAAATGCATCCTTTAAATTAGCCTATTTGAGGTACCTGGGTTCAAAAATTGCTATCCTATGGTACACTGTTTTGCCAAGTTAAAGGCAAACAAGAGTTTTAGTAGTATAAAGCTGCTGTCGAGGAGTCATTGCTATGTGAGGATTTTATGGAATGTTAGTTTTATGGAATATTTGGATGGTTTTGCTTATTTATAAAGCAGTAAATTTGGGGAAATCAACAGTACAGAAATATAATAAACTAAATCTTAGGATCATGTTTTAAAAGGGGATCCAATATACCTCTTATCTACCTGATGCTTTTAGGAATAGGATGACTTTCACAGTCTTCCTAAAAGTTAAGAGTAGTTATGGGCATTATGCACCTATTTACTTAAAAGCTTGATTTTATTTGTGAATTTTCATCCAACAATCTTTTAATATCCCCCCCCCCCTTTCAATTATTCAATGTAATATTTGTAGATAGATCTGTTAAGGTCTCTTTGTTCATTGATAGAATCTGCTTGGTTAGTGAAATTGAGCAGACTGAATATCCTCAAAAATGTATTGGTTCTTTGGATTATCCCAAGTTGTTCAGAAAACGTGTTTTGGGGGGATATACTTTAAGAAATGTTGCTATGAAAACTCAGTCCTTTGGGATAGTTTGTTTCTACTTGAATGTTTGTGGCACAAACAAGATTAGGATATTTGTGACTAGTTTGGGTAATTATATGTTTATAAACCTTTACTAAGGTTTTTGTTCTCCTTAATTGCATAGTTTCAATGGGATATCGTGTAGGGCTGTGCTCTTATCAGTTCCTCCTTGGATCATTATGGCCTAAAAGTGTTTGTTATTATTTATTATTCCTGATTAGAATTGACAGAATTTACTGCCTCTTGTCAGAAGCAGTGTATTGCTATATTTAACAAGGCAAGGCTCTTCATGAGGAAAAAGTCTGGATTGTACTCATAAAATACTCTGTGTATTGCTTGATATTATAAAAATGGAGCGCTAAGATGTTTGTTGCAAGAGAGGCATTAGATACAGTTTCCTAATTCTTGGCTTAATTTTTTTTAGTCCATTGGACTTCATTCCAAATGAATGTGCTATGTAGTCATTTTATCATATATATTTTCATAGTTTAGAGATGGCTTCTTTCATCTTCTTTCAGGTTTTAGTCTGGAAAGAGCTGGACTATGGATCTATGACAGAATCTGAAAAACAAATGCTTGTTTCTGAAGTGAACTTACTCCGCGAACTGAAACATCCAAATATCGTTCATTATTATGATCGTATAATTGACAGGACAAATACAACACTTTATATTGTGATGGAATATTGTGAAGGTGGAGACTTGTCTACGGTGATTGCAAAATGTACAAAAGAAAGGCATGTATAACCTCTGGATTAATTGGAATGCTATGTTGGTTCTGGAATGTATGTTGGAATTAATCATCATTTAGAGTACTTCTGCATACCAGATTTCTTTCTAACCCTTCTTATTGTAGTAGATAGATAGATGATAGATAGATAGATAGATAGATAGATAGATAGACAGACCTTGACTTAAGACCACAATTGAGCCCAAAATTTGTGTTGCTAAGCGAGACATTTAAGTGACCTTTGTCCCATTTAATGACCTTTTCTGACACAGTTGTTAATCTGTGTAGTTGTTAAGTTAGTAACACAGTTGTAAAGTAAATCTGGCCTCCCCATTGACTTTGCTTGTCAGAAAGTCACAAAAGGAGATCATTTGACCTTGGGACGCTGCAACCATCGTAAATATGAGTCAGTTGCCAAGCATCTGAATTTTGATCACATGACTATAGGGATGCTGCAACGGTCGTAAATATGAAAGACGGTCATAGGTTACTTTTCAGTGCCATTGTAACTTCGAACTGTCATTAAATGAACTGTGGTAAATCAAGGACTGTCTGTACTTGAGACTGAATTGTATTGTTTACTGATCTCTTCCTTGTATCTTCTTTCTTGCAACTCTTCTGTGGTTTATAATAGCCAAAATTAAAACAGCTAATTAGAGTTAACTAGCAATAAGCAGGCTTGAATTCTTGTGCAGATCCCCTTCTCTAATGGCTATTAGAAAGCAACTGTGTTAAGACTAAAGTTAAGTCCATGGAAAAATGAGATATAAAAAGATGCCACTTAGAACAGGGGTTCCCAACCACAAGGCCGTAACCCAATACAGGACTACCACCTGTTTGGAATTGGGGCGCAGAAGCGGTGGGTGAGCAGGTGTATGAATTCAGTTCCATTTGCGCAAGTGGCGGTGCGTTCACCCATTGCTTGCAAAAATGGAGTTGCAAGTGTTTGCTTGCCTGGCTCTCAGTCAGAACCATCCCCTTTCTCTCCTCTCTGCCGGTCCGCAAATGATAAAAATGGTTCTTCCCCAAACAGAAGAGTTTTCTTTCAAAACTCTTCTGTTTAAGAGAAGGTTTCAAACAGTCAGATTTATTTTATACTCACATTTCTTGAAAAAACAACTCTGCAACTGAGAAAACAGTCTGTTTCGTGAATTTGGGTAAGGGGTGGGGATTTTTCCTCCTTTGCAAAATCATGTGGATAATGAAAGAGATTCTTGCTGTATCTTACATAAATATTGCAAACTTTTACCTCTGAAATATTTATAAGAGGTTAGGAAGATAGAGATAGAATTCCCGTTGAACTGTTTAGAGAAGATTAATAACAAGAATTTATTCTGTCCTTATTTGGTACAAATGCAAAAAAAGGGGGTGGGGAAATGAATGAATAATGCAAAATGGGAAAACAGTCAGAATTAGAAGTCATAATACGAGGGAACAAAAAATCAAACCAACATTTATTAAAATAGTTTTCAATTACTATCATGTTCATGATTACAAAATGTTAATTGCTCTGGTTTGCATGTATAAAAAAGGCTTGTAAGCACCAGAAAAAGAAGTCCTGTGAAACTGTTCCTCATAGTGTATTCAGAATGCAAATTCAGTGCATTCCTTTAGGATTAGAGAGCCAGTTTTGCCCATTTACAGTTTTTTTCCCTAATATAAATGGGTATAAATTTTACATTTCTTCTGGGAGCAATTAGAAGAATATGTAGGAGGATAATCTGCAAAATAATAAAATGTTATTGTTTGTCTCAGGACTTAGCTATTCAGGTAAAAAAAGTATCTCAATTTTAAAGAGCCTTTAAAGTAGTGGTTCTCAACCTTCTCAATGCCGCGTCCCTTTAATACAGTTCCTCATGTTGTGGTGACCCCCAACCATAAAATTGGCGTCTCGATTCCTAAGACCATCAAAAATATGTGTTTTCCGATGGTCTTAGGCGACCCCTGTGAAAGAGTCGTTCGACCCCCAAAGGGGTCCTGACCCACAGGTTGAGAACCACTGCTTTAAAGTATCTTATTAAATCACATTCTACTGTATACAATTTTGAGAATTGGTTTAATGGAAAAAGTTTATCCTAAAAGCCCTTAAAATAACCTTTTCCTCTTTCAAAAGACATTATCTGGATGAAGCCTTCGTTCTTCGAGTCCTTACGCAGTTGACTTTGGCCCTGAAAGAGTGTCACAGGCGGAGTGATGGTGGTCACACTGTGCTTCACCGAGACTTGAAGCCAGCAAATATTTTCCTTGATGGCAAGAAAAATGTAAAGCTTGGTGACTTTGGCCTGGCTAGAATACTTCATCATGATACCAGTTTTGCAAAAACATTTGTTGGTACACCATATTATATGTCTCCAGTAAGTGTCCTTCAAACCTTTTCAGATTAGTTTTGTTCTACTTTAGTCATGGTCAATTTATAATAGCATGGTCAATTTATAATAAATCGGCAAACAAAACTAAAGTTGAACACGTATACTTTGCCAAGCTATACTAAGTACCTTGGTTTTTTTAACAGCCTAAATTAATTGAACTAAAATGACTTGACATTACACTAGGCTTCTTCCTAATTAAAGTGCCACTGACAGAAGTCTTCCTATCTGTCTCCCTCCCTTTATATGTCCCAAATTTGCCTTGTGAGAAAGAAGGGGAATGCTTATTGGGAAAATAGAAGTCTGATTACTGGTTTTTGAATTGTGTTCAAACTATTAGGGAGCCAGTTTAGTCTAGTGCAGGGGTGTCCAAACTTGGGAACTTTAAGACTTGTGGACTTCAACTCCCAGAATTCCCCAGCCAGCCATGCTGGCTGGGGAATTCTGGGAGTTGAAGTCCACAAGTCTTAAAGTTCCCAAGTTTGGACACCCCTGGCCTAGTGGTTAAGGCACTAACCTAGAAAGCAAGAGATTGAATTCAGGCCTTGCCATAGTTATGAAAGCCAGCTGGGTGACTTTGGACCAGTCACACACACATACTCTCAGCCCAACTCATCTCACAAGGTTGTGGTGAGGAAAATAGCAGGAAGAAGGTGTGTTGGATATGTTTGCCACCTTGACTTATTTGTAAAAATAAAGTGGAATGCAACAAAAAAAGGGAATTATTTATAACATGATACTTGTCATATCTGTGCAAATAGTTACCATTTTAAAAGCACTTGCTTTTTCCATGGATTTTTAAAATATTAAGAAGGCATTGAAAACAATAAATATATTCTATATATGTTTCTGAAAATACCCAAAAACATCATTAAATGGCATAATTTTAATCAAATGCTTATTTGTATAATATATCAAAAAAGAATATTTTTAGAAAAAACACCTACAAAAATATTGTGAGGAAAAAACTTGTTTAGCACCTTTCAAAACTGTTAGGGGAGAAAATGTTTTTAAAAACCCACCCCTTGAAAGGTAATGAGTGACTGAAGAGAGTGTTTTCTTGGAATTTCAAATCTGCTTTTGTGTTTTCAGTGCTGATATAATCCAGATCTAGGGAAAATATGGTGCTGGAGATGCTGTTTCTACACTTATTAACAAACTGAACCAACACTAACTAACTAATGGAGCATGAAATGATATCTACATTGAGTCTGGTTGCACTTGAAGTATTCCCTCAGAAATTTGTAGGGCTTAAGTTAATAATTTACTAGGTTTTATTTTTATGGTATAGTTCTGCTTTCCTGATCTAGAACCCTCTCAGATATATTGAGAGGAAAATCTGGATTTTCCTCTCAATATATTTTGAAAAACTGATTTCTTAACAAGCAAGGTCATCTTGGTATATACAGTAATTCCAGAAAATGTAGGCTGGGTTTACTCAATATACAAAGCCATATTATTCTGGTTTGTTTTGTATATATCTTCTGTGAAGCCAGCATTATGGTTTATTCAATCTATGACTTAGGTTTTGGGCAGTGCTATTTTGAAAAAGACTAGGTTAGGAAGCCAGTCCACAGTTAAGGATTGCTTACAACTGAATCAGCGGTCCCCAACCTTTCTGGACCTGCAAATTGGTAATGGTGTTGGGGGGGGGGGGGGGAGGATGCTTTCACACATGCTTCCCCACCCCCCCATTTGAGCGGCCCAGTTCCCAACAGACCAGGGGTAACTACTTAGTAACTACATGTTACTAAGTAATTGATTTCCTAGAACAGTGTTCCCTCTAATTTGCCATTTTATTGCCATGCAATTATTTATATTTTAATAACTTTTAATCTCATTTTTAGGAGCAAATAAATCGCATGTCCTATAATGAAAAATCTGACATCTGGTCTTTAGGCTGTTTGCTATATGAGTTATGTGCATTGTCGTAAGTATTGTACTGCAAATGTTTTTAAGCATGTTATTTGAGAGTAATATTTAGCAACTGTTCAATATAGCTAGATCCTTAATGTTGAGCAATAATTTAATATTTTACAACACAATTCTCTAGAAAGTTTAATAGTGACCATTTTGTAGATTTAAAATTGAAAAGCATGCCATTCACTTTTCCTAGACCTCCATTTACAGCTTTTAATCAGAAAGAGCTAGCAGAAAAGATAAGGGAAGGAAAGTTCAGACGAATCCCATACCGTTACTCGGAACAGCTGAATGAACTCATCACAAACATGTTAAGCCTGAAGGTAAGATGACTTCTGGAAAAAAAAAGGCAAGGAGCTTTATTGAAGGAGCTCTATGTAGAAAAGTTTCTAGAGCTAATGTCCCAGTCCATTTAACTTAATTCCCCAGCCCTTTGCCCTATCTCACTAAAATGTGCTCTTGAGGAGGAAGTGCATTTATGTGACTGCTTAGTCTTTAATGGAACTAAGTACCAATAGTGAAATTAAATCCAGTTATTAGAAAGATATACACTGCCTATTCCTATGTAATCTTTCTCTAGCATTTTTTAAAAGAACTTTTTTGTTAACTAAGTATGTATTTTTCTGATTTCAAGGATTATTGTCGGCCTTCAGTTGAAGAAATTCTACAGAATCCATTGATAGTCGACTTGGTATCTGAGGAGCAAGTGAGAATTTTGGAGAGGAAAGGGCGACGATCAGACCAGGATAAAGTAGAAAGAGTTTCAGGAACGGCAACTAATGAATTAAAACTGAAAGAACAACAGTTGCAAGAGAAAGAGAAAGCTATAAAGGAAAGGGAACATAGACTAGAACGTAAGCAAATTAACAAAACATGTATGTGATATTCCATTGCTGGTTGCTATGAGCTTAATCTTCACAACAAATGATTCTTCGTAACGCCTAAGATGAAATAGAGATTTGAAGTGAAGGAAAGAGCACAGCAACAATAAAATAACATGGAATTTCAGAACACTTATAATTAGACTTCTAGTGTTCTGAAGTAGTACCCTGATACTCTCTGACAGCAGTCGAATTCTAAACAACCACAATGTTAATGTGATTACTGTAGACTAAGGATTCAAATGATGACGGAACTATTTAATAAGGTAGCGCATTAAGTGGATAACACAAAGTCGAAGTCTACTCTCCCATGAAAATTCACTGAGTGATTTTGGGTCTTTCAGTTCAAGGTGCCTTAGAGGGTTGTTTATAGAAGAATTGCTGTTTATAGTGCCTTGAGTACAGACAATATGTTTTTAACAAATAAGACAATTGTTCTGACCTGGGTCCCAAACATGACAAACCCTCTGTAGTTAAATACATTTTTCCTTTATTAGAAGCGTCAGCAGCCCTGACAAAAACTCTCTCTTTCTCACAGCAGGCTAACAAGTCTGTTTGGCAGAGGGATGAATAGTTGCCTGCCACACCTATTCTTCATCACCCCTAGAGCTAGGGTGGCCTTCGCTAGCAGCAGTGGCCCTTCTGTCCCAAAGATCGGCCCATAGATTTCCACTGCTGTCCTCTCCTCTGCCTTCTGCACATCTGTGCTTCAGGCACTGGACCCAGTTGTTCCTCCTCTTCCTCATCAGCCACCTCCAGACCTGGGGGCTGTTGACTCTGCATCTGAGGGCTGATGGAAGGCCCAGGTTCCGCCTCTGTCTATCTCTGACAGCTCCATTTCCTCTTCCTCCTCGGAGCTCTCAGGTTGCCTTGCCATGACTCCCACCCCGCCTCCTCATCTGATTCAGGTGCTGGAAGGGCCGGTGGCCAACAGGCCCAAACAACAATGCAAATTTTACAGCTAAGCTTAGGGCATTACCTATAGTAGTATCTGGATTTTGCGAAGTATTAAAATTGCATGCAGGTTTTTTCATAGACAGTATAAAGTTATTGCAGATAGTCCTTGGCCACAACTGAGCTCAAAATTTCTGTTACTAAGTGAAATAGTTATTAAGTGAATTTTGCCCCGTTTTTACGACCTAAGTTGCCATAGATGTTAAATGAATCGCTGCTTTGTTAAGTTAGTGACACAGTTGTTAAGTGAATTTGACTTCCCCATTGACTTTGCCAGTTAGAAGGTTCCAAAAGGTGATCACATGACCCTGGAACATTGCAACTGTCATAAATATGAACCAGTGCCAAGTGTCTGAATTTTGATCACATGATAATGGGGATGCTGAAATTGTTGTAAATGTGAAAAACAGTCATAAATTCCTTTTTTCACTGCCGTTGTAACTTTGAATAGCTACTAAATGAACTGTTGTAAGTTGAGGACTACCTGTGTTAAAATAAGGATATGGTATGTGTCTCTGTCAAATAAAATACCCAGTGGTGTTAATTGCAACTTTATAAACATACTTCTCTTTTTGTTCTAGAGAGAGAACGAGAATTGTGTGTTCGAGAGAGATTAGCAGAGGACAAATTGTCTAGGTTTGTTCTTAAATGTTTGTAATGTCTTAGTTTGCTACAATAAGGTGTGTTTTAAAAAATCTCATGGCATAGGTTTTTGTGGCTGGATCTTTAATGGAAAGGTTAGGCAACCTCCTATGTGTGGAATTTAATTCCTGGTATCCTCCATCCATTATGGCCCTTTAGGAGAATTCTGGATATTAAAACATGTTCATTTGGATGGAACATACTATAGGCTGGGAAAGGCTAAAGAGCTAGACATTTTTGAGATAACAATATTTGCTAGTCTTCAAAATGCTCTAGATTAATGGGGGAAATCATTTGGAAATCATTTTAATATAAGCTTTGTTCTAATCAACTCCTTTTTATAGGGCTGAGAATTTGATGAAGAATTACAACTTATTCAAGGACCATAGATTCTTCCTGCCAGCAACTTGCCCAGGTAGGAGAAGATACAGGAAGCTCCTACTGGATTACTAACCAGGAATACAGAAGCTCCCATCATTATCTTTCTTCTATCTCTATGGCTGATATCAGCCTTCTGGAATTGTGAGAATCCCAGAATATTATAAAATGTTTTACTGTTTAATTATGTAGAAAATCGAGATCTCCTATACTGATCACATGGCTCTCTGATTCCTAAAGATCTGAAACGCTAAGCATAGTAAACAATAAAAGATACTTCAAGAGCTGTGAAACCATAAATTTAGGTTTCAGTAATGGCCCTTCACAAATCATGAAGTCTACATGCTTCAGGATTGTAAGAAGCTTTCCCTATATGGAAACTTATGATTTCTACTTAATCTTTCAAAATTACTGTGAGTTGTGATTATTTTATGTATTTCATCAGAAACAAAGTATATTTTCATAAAAGAAACAACCTCTATTTCTATTTTTATGTGAAACTTAACTGTTACACCTGGTATATCGTTACTAAGTTTGGGTGACATTGTGTAAATATAGCTATTTAATTCACCCACTCTTTGTTTTTTATTTTTATACGTTTCAGTCTTGACTTTCTTGAACTGTGAAATTAGTCCTTAATAAAATATATTTTACTATTTGGTAAATAAGAAAATGAGATTTCTGAAAGGTAATGAAATATTTCAGTGGTGTTGATTTTAAAAATTAGGTCTTCATTCTTAAAGTCATTAATTTTTATTATTATTATGTATGCCACTATAATCCTGCGTAGCTGATTTCAAAATAATGCACTTTGGCTGGTTTTCAGACTGGATTAGAAGGAGTTATTGCAATCTTGGAAATTCTTCTCTACTCGAAAAGATGTTTCCTACAACGTATTTGGGGCTGCCCTTGAAAAACACCACTTTGAGCATATACAGCTTCAAAGCTTGTCTAGCTAATGAAAACTTTTTTTAAAGGCTTTTACAAATAAAGGGCTTAGTTGTCCAGGAGCTAAACACATTCCATTTTTAAAAATTTGATGTAGAAGCAGTTATCTCTTAATTATTAGGTTCCCTTAATTCACTTGAACAATAACAGAATTTGGTGCTGTATTAGAACAACTTTACAAGATGGACTATTCTGTTTCACACTAAATGAAACCTAAACTAACAATAGCTAACTTTACGCAAGGTACTTTAAATGTAATTAGTCTGCCCACACTCCTGTCTGTCCTCAGCAACCAATTTATGGCCGGAAAATATAGTTACCTCAAAAAGGCTTATTTATTAACAGGGCAGTAATAAAGATAATTAAGCAATAGTTCTGTATGGCATACAAATGAAGATAATAATGGCTCCTGTCACTGAGCAATCATTTTTCTTGACAGTGTAGCTCTTCCATATGGTATCATGTAACTAATTCCACTACAAAAAAAAATATCACAACCAAATATATATTGTAAAGTTGTTTGTTTTTTTAAGAGGCAGGGTTTTTTGAATCTGCTATTATTAGGTTTTGATTAAAACTTCATATAGATTAACTTTCTGTATGAAATTGACAGTACTAGAAATGTATGAGGAGGCTGTGGTGAATCATACCAATGACCTCTTTACTGTTTTGTCTCTGCAGTTATCAAGCAGATGTCTTTGAGTGGCATATTCTATACTTTTATTAATTTATACCTACTCAAGATAATGGGGCCTAATTTCTAGTTTTTTTATGTGCTATACAAAGACGTTCTTCCTTCTACCTGCACTGAGTCTAAACACTGCTTGAAGCAGAGCTACAAATGTACTCAACTATTCAACTATATAGTAAAGAAAAATCTAAAAAGAAAAGCCAACATTGCCTAATACTGTATTTTGGATGACATGTATTCTGTAGGCTTAAAGACTTCGGTGGTTGTATTCTCTGATAACTACATCTATAGCATTTTTCACAACTGTTTCATTTTTCTATGCTGGCTGATGCAAGAGGCTGTGCTTATACGAACCTGAAGACTCTTGCCTAAGGAGTAAAGAAAGGAACAGATTGAATATAAATGTTCCATATTTTAGATATTTTTCTGAAATGAAATTTTTTTTTACAAATGCAATAAAATACAGTATAGCAAATTCTGAAAAATCCATGGATCAATAATTTTTTACATTGCCATAATTATTATTTAGAATTATATAAAATGTTAGTTAACATATAGTAAGCAAGTTTTATTCTACAGGGTAAACATCTATTAGCAGACATAAACATTGTCAGGGTGGAATCTGTGATGTCTATCTTTGCATGGATACTTGGATACAGTTAAAAGTAATTTTCTCCTCACTGAATACCACTAAGATATTTTCTTTAGAGCAGTAGGAGGAACAGGCACTTATGCAAATAAAAATTTGTTTGCTAAATGTTCCCCTAAATATTAAATAGAATTAAGTTTTAGTTCCTCTGTAAAATGTTTAGGTTTTGGAGGAAAATAAAACAAACTTTCAGGTAAGAATCATGATTTGTCCTGTCATTTTGCTGATCTTTAGTTACATTTGCACCCACAGTTGTATTACCTATGTTTTAGAGATATTCCTTCACAGTTTTCTCTACTCGATTGCTCTTAAATATATATGGAGTACATATCTTAAAACCAATTGCATCTCCTTGTGCTTTGGATATCTAAAACTTACCAAGAAATTGCAATTTTTAACACAACAGGAGAGAAAAACTGTTCTTCCTTGGAATATATTGACCAACTACAGTATAATTCTTGTGAATTAAACTTACCTGTAGTTTCACCCTGCTTAGTTCTTTCTTCTGGTCCTTAGTTCTAGTTCTGAGATAACCACTCAGAGGCCCTTCATCTGAAAAAAGTTATATGGTCCTGATCTGTCTGAAAGTAGAAACATAGAAGATGTGTCTTCTGAGCTGTGTCTTGGTGGCCTCTTTTTAATACCTGGTACAACATTCTGATTAATAAAGCAGTTGAGTGTGGGCGGAGTAGCAGAACAAAATTGCATTCACAGAAAACCTATCAATGGTTAGACATTGAACTGGAGTGCCATTTTGCGAATCTCAATTTTATATTCTTTATCTTTTTTCCCTGATGACTTTGATGAAGAAACAGAAGAAACGCTAATCAAATTGGTGTACTGTACACAGAACTGAGTAGCATATTAATAAGATGGTAGACTAATAAAATTCAATTTTATCTTGATGGATTGAAGAATAGGTTGTTAATAATAGAATAAATTTAATAGAGACAAATACAATAGAGAGATTTTTTTCTTATAAAAAATAAAAAAAATTTTTATATCCAGTTCTGGGTACTACATTTTAAGATGGAATCAAAGAATTGAAAGCATGTTCAAAGAAGAATAACCAAAGGTGTTAAGGTTAGGCATATCATGTATGGGCTGCAAAGATCCCGAGGTCCACATGTTTACAGAAGAGAGATCCATAAGATTCTGTAATGGCACACTTAGCAAACCTTGAGAACACAGGAAGTAGCTAAAGAGAGAAAGGAGCAAGCAGTTATTTCAAAAGTGATTTTGGGGGTGGATGGAAGTGCAAGAGAGCAACTACCTCTGTGAGGGTGGCAGGCTCGGGAAACGAGCCATGTTGAGTTCTGAAAAATATTGCCAATCAAGTAATGCAACATAATATTAAAGTCTACAAAAGCCAACACAAGTTATATTTCATTGTATTGGGTTACTTTCTGAGGCTTCATTTGGACTCGAAAATCACTTCTGGACTGAACCATTAACTCGTTTATCTTGCTGCTCCTTTGTGTTCCCATGGTCCCTGCAGCCTTCCATCACCCTCCACTTTCTATTGCTATTTCACTCATTTCTCCCCTTCAGATCCGAACCAAATAATTTTCCAAGAAAAAAGATCAGTAGTTTACTGCTCTTTCTCATTATTTATTCAATAGGTGATACCAGCAATAGCAGGATGATTATTCATATACTCCAAAGGGCTGGTGTAATTGAGTACACAGCCTGTTGGACATTGACTAGCAAATCTAAGAAACTATAGGCCACAGTCATCTAGATCAGCAAAAAGTAGACATACCTGACTCCAATCTCCCTGGCTGGATAATTATGGGGAATAAAAGCGTTATAGGTATGCACACATTCTGTGTTGTCAAGAAGAAAGCGTAGGCATGTCAATTAAAAATCTATTGAACATTTCAAAATATAAAATACAAATGAAAATAATGGAAAAATGGGGCAGGGAAAATGGGAAACAAAGACCAAAAGGGGGGCGGGGGGAACGAAAAGCATTGATTTCCAACTTGTGGCAAGTACCATTTCATGGATTTAAACACCTATTGTCAGAACAGGCTTCTCAGACTGGTATGGAATTTCAAGAATACAATAATAGAAAGGATGTTAAAAGAAAAGCATATTATTAGCATAAGAATCTTACATGATCAAGAATGCTCATGTTATTATTGAAGGTATTCTGTGATTATGCAAAATGATTTTATATAATTCTACCAATTGTGTTAGCTTTCTCAAGATGAATCTTTTTAGCACTGCTGGTTCTTGCCTATATATTACTCTCTTTTTATAATGGAATAATAATTATGAAAATAAGAAAGTAAAGCTTAAAAAAAAAGGACATAAAAGGAATTTATGCTGTCTGTAATTTGAATATTGTCCAGATATGTTCCAAATGGCTTGGGAAAATCCTATTCTTACACACACACACACACACACACACACACACACACACACACACAAAGAGCTGGAAATCTCGCCCTAACTTTAGAAACTATAAAAAAACTACCTCAAAATGTTCCCCCTCCCACAAATACAGTTAGTGGATTAAATAACATGGATTAAATAAAGGCCTTTATTTAATATTGCTTGGTATTCCCATTTGCCATACCATATGAATGAATTATGTGATATGATATTCTACGATACTTGATATGAATTCTAATATTTTGCAAATTTTATGGCTAATGAATACTACAAAAGTATGTTTTTGTTTGTCTTTTTAAGATGAAATGTTACCTGTCCATACAGCGAGAAAAACGAAAGTCCAGTTTGGTGACGAAAGTAAAGAAAATGCTCAAGGCGAGGAAAACCTGGAAAACTTTTCCCAATCAAGAGAAAAAAATTGTAACTTGAAGAAGCGTCTTTATGCGGCAAATCTGCGCGCTCAAGCCCTGTGTGAACTGGAGAGACACTATCAGCTGAAAAGTCGTCAGCTACTAGGAATGCGTTGAAACCGTTCATTTGCGCCTGTACAGAAGAGCGACATTTCTATAGTGTTTTAAAAGTATATTTTTGTAATGGTTGTGATGAAAAGGTCTGTATAGATAGTTTTAGATGAAAAATAAGCTATAAAATATTTTAATCTACTGATTTGTGAGCATTTCTCTTCTTAGGAATTGTGCACTTTTAATGCACTCAACGACATCAAGAAATCACTGATATTTTAACAGAAAAAAATGGTTTTGAAGATGTTTTAGGATTAAGATGAGAGTAAACTGATATTGCTGCAGTGTAACAAAAGAAAAGAGAATGATAGGATGGGGGAATCTTTCTCCTTTCCAAATTTGCTTTTTCCATTTTTTAAAGTATCTCCTTAAAGTTTTAGTTTTGATATTTTTGTATGTGTACGTTGCCAGTTGGCTGCAACTGTTTAATCCCCATTAGGCTTTTCAGGGTTGGGATTACTGAAAGCATGGTCTGAAATAATGATAAATTGCTTAAAAGGAAAAAAAAATATGGTCATCAGAATTTAGAAATATCCAACATTTGTTTGGCAGAATTGTGCATATAAGCAGCTTGCTTTGTTAAAGCCTGATTTGCTTGGAAGGTTTCATCATCAAGTCTATCTGTCAGATATTATAGACTGTAACTTCTACAAACCCCAAGCCGATGACCAGTAATTGGGAATTTGAGAAACTGTAGTCCCAAGCATTTCAAGATTATTCCTATATATATTTAATGCTGAAAAAAAAGTTTGTTAAAGACATGTCAAGGTGAATTTTACATATATAAAGGAATTACCAGTATATCTCAAGCATGTTTCCATGCAAGTTAGAATGTGGATTTCTTCAGTGTCAGGATGTATAAATGCTGCAACTTGGGATAGAAAGCATCAGTCAAATAGGCTTATGTGTCTATTTTTCATAGTGTATAATAAATAATATGAAGGCACATTTAGTCTAAATTGTTTTGTTCTGTAAATCTAAATGTCTGATTATTAGTATGTTCAAATTTTGCTACTTGTTTTTTTTTTACTGTCCTAAATATGGTGATGCTGGATAGATATGGCAAATATCCTGGGCAGGAAGGCTATGGCAAATCTAGACAGCATAGTCAAAAGAGACATCACGCAAATAAAAGTGTGTATAGTCAAGGCTGTGGTTTTCCCAGTTGCAATGTATGGCTGTGAAAGTTGGACGGTAAGAAAGGCTGAGTGCCAAAGAATTGAGGCCTTTGAACTATGGTGCTGGAGAAGACTCCTGCGAGCCCCCGGCAAGGCGATCAAACTGGTCAGTCCTAGAGGAGATCAACCTGACTGCTCTCTAGAAGGCCAGATCCTGAAGATGAAACTCAAATACTTTGGCCACCTAATGAGAAGGAAGGACTCACTGGAGAAGGCCCTAATGCTGGGAAAGATTGAGGGCAAAAGAAGAAAGGGATGACAGAATGAGGTGGCTGGATGGAGTCACCGAAGCAGTAGGAGTGAGCTTAAATGGACTCCAGAGGATGGTAGAGGATAGGAAGGCCTGGAGGAACGTTGCCCATGGGGGTCGCGAGGGTCAGACACAACTTTGCAACTAACAACAACAAATGGTGCTCCTGTCATGAGTCTACTGAGTTCTTGAAGTCAGGATTGACTCATGGCTCTGTTTCAAGCGACTTTCTAGGAGAAAGAATGTTATTATTTTTGACACAGGAGATGTTCTTGTGACACAGAAAATTGTGTTTGTAAGAAATGCCTGTGTACTTCATTAGAGTTAACTTTTTGCAACCTGAACCAAAGCTGTGATTACCAGATATTCAAAAATCAACCATGAGGTGGCGATAGAGATAGAAAATATATATTTTTTGCAGCCCAGATTTGTCAGCCCAATTGTGCCATCTAGAACATGGGAATAAATGCACTTTGGGTCAAGATGTAAACTGTTGCTTAGAAATATTTCAGCTCTATGCTCAAATTAATTTTTAATTTTTTTTTTGAACAGCTGACCTTTATGCTGCATCACATGCTGTTTTTGAAATCCCCTAGTAAAATGGGGATTTCATTAATGAGTCATTGTTTCCAGTAATTACAGTGAGTGAAGTCAGTGTTGGGAAATGGACTGTGTCTTCCCTTTCTCAATTCCATGAAACTACATAGTATGCCTATTTCAGCGAATTTGTAATTATGAAAATGAAACAAAGAATACGGTGTAAGACAAGGACTTTATATTTCCGATAATAATAGTATTAATTTACTCTTTTCATTTATGTTTATTCTTTACATGGAGTAATGCAGGGGTGTCAAACTTGCATCATAACATCACATGATGTATCGCGACTTTCCCCCCTTTGCTAAACCGGGGGTAGGTGTGGCCAAGGCATGATGCAATCGATCCGTGGGCCACAAGTTTGACACCCCTGGAGTAATGGGATCATAGGCCTCTCTGCTGATATACTATAGTATCCAACTTCAAAACTGGTCTCAGCCAACTCTTTATTGGGCTTATATATTTGCACAGTCAAAAAAGTTAGTTGTCAGACATTTGCTTCCTTCCTCCCTCCCTCCTTTCCTTTATAAAATAACATATAATGAATACTCAGAAATAAGTTAACCACCTTTAGTATGGACATTACTTGAAAAGTATTTGTTTTTGACTTGTGCTTTCCCTTAATAACTGGAGAGACTGATATGCTTAGTTACAAATCAGAAACCAATCTCTGAATTCTAAGAATAAACTTCAGCATGTTTTAATTTTTTTATTTTTTCAATACTTTTATACATCTGAAGCAGCCTGAAAATATTAACAAGCAGTGCATTTTTATATCTCCCTACTCGATAGTAAATTCCATTGAATTCAGATGATGTAGAGCAGGGGTGTCCAAACTTGAGAACTTTAAGACTTGTGGACTTCAACTCCCAGAATTCCCCAGCCAGCATAGCTGGCTGGGGAATTCTGGGAGTTGAGGTCCACAAGTCTTAAAGTTCCCAAGTTTGGACACCCCTGATGTAGAGGAAAGTTGGCTAAAGATAGTGCGTGCCAAAGCCAACCCAATTTCCTTGCATGAGCTAAGCCTACATTTAGTCTAATATTGGACTGCACATCCAAGAAAATATTTTCACTGTTATGATCAATTTTCAAGACATCTTCATTAAAAAGAAATAAAAAGTAAAATGCAAACTAATAAAATACAATGGATACAACAATTTTAAATGGGTAACACAAGCAAAAAAATAAGAGGGTAATGTGTGTGGAAGACACTGAAATTATGCTATAAGCTGAAGAATAAAACTGACCAGGTGGCTGGAAAATCTTACCTGTTCCTTTGTTGAAAAACTAATACAAATGTTGACAAGAAATACATTTTAACAATTCATTGCAGCAAATCAAGTACACATTTCTTTTTACAATTCACAGAATACCTATCAATGGTCAGGTATTCTCCAATTTAATCTTGGTCCTCTTTGGGAAGTTATTTTGCAAGAGCATCTTCAAAAAGTTCACATCACAAAGAATAGTTAGAGATCTGAAGCTGATGAACTTTACAATTCTGGTGATTTGAACACCGATGCACTGTACATATGTTGTATATCACAGCACATTCTTTTCTTTTTTTCAAATACAATTGAATGCAACTGATTTATAGACATTACTTTCTATTGTCTTTCCCTGTTAATCGTTACTAATTGTTACTACACACACTAGATTAATTTTTAACTTTCAAGCAATTTGACACACTGGAAACTTGAGATTTTCCATGCTGATATCCAGGGCCGGATTTTCCTATAGGCTAACTAGGCTTCAGCCTAGGGCCTCAAGATCAAGAGGGGCCTTTTATTTATCCGTGCCACATTTTTTATAAAGGTTAGTACCAATTACAACATGTTTCATTTAATATATTGATATATATCACAGTAATGATGTATTTTATTATCTCTCATGTAATTTACAAACTTAAAAATGGGAGGTGAAAGGGCCCCATAAGTGGAATAGCCTAGGGCCTCTTTTCATCTAAATCCGCCCCTGCTGATATCATTCTGAAGAAATTGTGACTATTTCTCTGCCTGATGCCAACACTGTTATATTAATAGCTTAGTGGTCTTAGAAATATCAGATACTTTTCCTGTACAATGTACTCACGTATAAATATTGTAAATACTTTTCTAAATATATAATATAATACTCAAACATGTTTAAGAGTAAAGCAATTGTGAAAGTCCGTATGTGAAAGCTATTTTGGCCTTTCCCAAATCAGACGTCTTCTAGTTGTGTGAACTTTAACTTGTGACATTAATAAACATGCCTGATTTCCTGTGAGTGTCACGGCAAAGTATTGCTAGTGGTGGGACCACATTTACAAGGAGAACTGTAGTAGGAAGCTGGATCCAAACCAGCAAAATCTCTGGAGGAAGGAGAGATGTTGAAATGATCGATGTGACTCCAAACAGCTACTCCTCGTGAGTAGCTTGTAGAAATTGATGTTTTGCAGTCAGCTTATGAGTTGAGTGGTTTGGAATTGGGATTCCATCAAGTTCACACCTGCAACAAAACCTTTTATGGACATTAGGCTTGGCTGAATCTAATTTCTTAATAACTTTTTGGTGTTTTTTTTTAATTGTACTGGAGAGATTAAGATTCTCTGAATTGACAAGTTTCCGCTGGGTTCCTCAGGTAAGTCCCCTTTAACTTGGAGAAAGATTGTGTAAATCTATACACTACTAAAATTAGCCTGTCTGTCTGTTTGTAACCTTCAATTAGCTGAAACAATTCATCACAGTGCAACAATTTTTGCCTCAAATAAGCCAATTTAAAGAATGCATAAAAATCCAGGGCTCATTACCTCTGCAAAGCTGAAATTTCAAAGATTTTTCACACCTGTTCTATTTTCACAATTGTCACCCCTGCCAATTCTGCCATGGTTAACCATATTCACATGATCATGATTTCTGATGCTCCCTGTCTGCACCCCTCAAGCAAAGCCAGTGGGAAAGCTGGCAGGAAGTTGAAAGTCCCTTTCTGGCAGGTACATTGGTGGCTGCTTAATGGATGAGGGAGGAAGTGCAAGAGGGTGTACAAGGGGACGGGGGAATGTATAAGTGCAGCACAGGTTAGGGAGGGGGACAGGTGGGCACAAAACATATTGCTTGGGTTGGGAATGTTGCACAGGAGTGTGGCATGAGCTGGGGAGGGTATGCAGGAGTGCACAGGGATGTGAGTCAGATGTGATGAGGATTGGGGAGGGTGCATAGGTGTGTGTGAGTGGCCAGGGCAGTGCAAGCACAGAAGGGCTTGGGAGGGTGCACGGATAGGGAATGTGCACCAGTGACTTGCGACCTTCCCTGCTGTCTGGGGGGCACTGGCAGGGAAGGTTGGAAATGGCGATCACATGATTGGCAACCAATCATAAACTCAAATGAATTGCTAAGAACTCAGATAGTATGGAGGGGAGGGGTTCTGAGATGGTCAAAACTCCAAGTTATAACTATCATTGATTCAGAACCATTGAAACTTTGAACAGTAGCTGGACAAATTGTCGTGGGTTGAGGACTACTTGTATTGGCAAAGTTGTGACTGCTGCAACATCGCTGCAATGCCGGCTTCCAACAAATAGTCAATGAAGAAGCTGATAGTAGGTTGGAAACTGCTCCTGCTTATTGGCTATGCCCTGATCATTATGCTTATCTGTTGAGGTAACTAAATATTTCTGAAAGATGAACCAACAGAGTTTGATTTTAAAAGGTTTGTAAAGATATTTTTTTTGATTATGCAGAAATAGTTGCTTAAAATATGGATTTCAGAAAGTTAATAACAAATCAAGGGTTTAGAACGGATTTGGAATTATAGCTTTGAATTCAGAAGAAATTTTCTCATAGGAAACGGTGATTATTTGGGATCTTTCTATAATAAAGAATCTTGAATGTTGGACACTAGAGGGAGCTAGAGGATAAAGAAATGGAGCAGTAATCTTTAACAGAAGTTTGACAATCCATTTTGTTTACAGCCAGAAGGCCCAAAAGAAAATGATAAATCTAAACCAGTGGTGGGTTGCTTCCAGTTTGGCCCGGTTTGGCCGAATCAGTAGTAGCGATGGCGGGAGGCCCCACCCACCGAACTGGATGCTTCTGCATGTATGCAGAAGCATTGCACCTGGGCATGCCCGAACCGGTAATAAAAATATTTGCAACCCACCACTGATCCAAGCCTGAACTAAACCTGCATCTTCTATTGTTAGTTAGCATATGAGGTGAGCAGTGACGTGCGGTGAGGTTTATGGCTGGTGAGGCTGGTGACGTCATCAGGAAAGCGGGGAATGGGACCACGTGTGCTGGAGGCTCAGGCTGCCTCAGCCACCAGCACACGTGATCCCATTCCCCGCCTTCCTGAGCGTGCTCCGCCGGCACGCGCTCCGCAGACCTCGAAAGCGACTGGGGAACGACGAGAACCTTCCTGCCTCTGCTGGACTTTGCGCGCTCCTTGCGACTGCATATTGCAGTCGCGAGGAGCGCGCGAAATCCAGCAGAGGCAGGAAGGTTCTCGTCGTTCCCCAGTCGCTATCGTGGCTTCGTCATCCGAGAGCGCCGACAACATTTCTGCCTCTGCAGCCCCTGGGCGCGGCCGGACGGAGGTAGCCAGAATGGCGCCGAGGCAGTCCGGCAGGCGAGCGACCGAGGATCAGGCTGCCTCGTTCGCTCTTTTGTCCGCTTGGACCGTCTCGGCGTCGCTGTGGCTACATCCGGCCGGCCGTGCCCGGGAGCTGCGGAGGCAGAAATGTTGTCGGCGCTCCCAGATGACGAAGCCACGAAAGTGACTGGGGAACGACGAGAACCTTCCTGCCTCTGCTGGATTTCACGCGCTCCTGTTGCTTTCGGGCTCCTGTCGCTTTCGTGGCTTCGTCATCCAGGAGCGCCGACAACATTTCTGCCTCCGCAGCTCCCGGGCGCAGCCGGCTGGATGTAGCCACAGCGACGCCGAGGCGGTCCGGGCGGACGAAAGAGCGAGCGAGGCAGCCCGATGCTCGGTTGCTCGCCCGCCGGACTGCCTCGGCGCCATTCTGGCTACCTCCATCCGGCCGCGCCCGGGAGCTGCCGAGGCAGAAATGTTGTCAGTGTTCCTGGATGATGAAGGCACGAAAGCGACTGGTGAACGACCCAGTCACTTTCGTGGCTTCGTCATCCGGGAGTGCCGACAACATTTCTGCCTCCGCAGCTCCCGGGCGCGGCCGGACGGATGTATATAATATTATAATATTATATATATATATATATATATATATATATATATATATATATATATATGTATAGTATATAATATTATATACTATTATTTCATGAAGAGAGGTGAGGCTCTGCCTCCCCTGCCTCCCCTGACCGCACGTCCCTGGAAGTGAGTAATGATAGAAGATGTAGTCACGTATAGCATCACCACAATCTGTTAACTATCTTCAAGAGTACAGCAGATATAATGATGCATCCCAAAGACTAAGTTCGTCTTATATTAATTATTTGTAAGTGTTTTTGTATTTGCCTGAATCATTTGCTGGTGACCCCCGACCATAAAATTGGTGTCTCGGTTCCTAAGACCATCTATAAAATGTGTTTTCCGATAGTCTTAGGCGACCCCTGTGAAAGAGTCGTTCGACCCCCAAAGAGGTTCCGACCCACAGGTTGAGAACCACTGCTGTAGGAAGTTAAAACCCACCCCTCTCCTAGAAAAATGAAACATCATGGGAAATATTGAAAAGGAAGAATATTATATTTCCCTGGATCAGAAATGGAGAAATATGTTTTTAGGCAGGAAGCAGACTCACTCTTAATAGCCTTTGTCAAGGGGCCATTAAAAAGCTTGGGTCTGTCTATTCTACATAACAAAGATCTCCCCCTTCCGCTCCAGGGTGATGGGATTAAGGCATGATAATACTATTAGCCCTTTATCCATCTCACCACAGGGCACCTGGGAAGAAGCAATGCTCAACCAAACGTAGATTCACAGCCTACAGAGTTAACCCTGCATGGCCCCATGGGAATCTGACAACCAATCAGAATACAAGATCAAAGGCCAGAAAGGGCATAAACCCAGAGACTTTCAGCATCTCTGTATCTTTCTTCTTCACCCAACATCTGGAAGCATGTGATCCCCCTTTTCTGTCCAGAAGCTCAAGCCATGTGATCCTAGCCACCATTAAACCATCTTTCCAAGCAGCCTCCATGTTTCCAAGTGACTTTCCCCCACCCCAACTTGGAACTGAACTCAGGGGGACATTTCTTCCAACATTACCAAGACCTACATAGGCAGAGAAGCAGGAAGTTCCTATTTCAGAAATGCGACAGCCCACATGTGTTTCTTCAAATGTGGCAAAAGCCTCAATCCTAAATTCATCTGGTAGCTTTCATAGCTTTGAGTTGTGAGATTTTGTTGCTGCAACTACGCTCCAGGTATCAGATGGGATTGTTGGTACTGTTCCTGTTGTGTAGCGAAGTTGGGTTGGCAGTGGAACTGCTTGAAGCTGTGACTGGATTAGCGTTGGAGTTCTAATGGTATTAGGAAACTTTAATCTGTTGATTTTAGGCATTGTTCAGAAATGACTCAGACGTCGCCATGGACCTTACTCAAGTTGCTATGGGTCGACCCAGGATCTCATATTACACTTGGATTTTCTCTTAGGCAGCAGTGGCAACATAATAAAAATGGTCAGATCAGATTACAATGGTCAGATCAGCCTCTGTTGGTGCTTTCTGCAATCATTCTTTATTGCTAAGAAATTGGATATATTTGATCACACACACACACACACACATCCCTACACCCCCCACACCCCTACACCCCCCCCCACAGGTGCTTCATAAATATTTCAGAGGAAACCTGAAGTTGTTCCGGAAACTGTAATGCATGTAACTGAAGGTCTAGCTGCCACTGGAATGAGGGGCCAATATGTTTTGGTCTGGATTGCACCAGTGATGGGTTGCAGGCGGTACGCCCTGGTACGGGCGTACCGGAGCCTGCCTGGAGCACCGGATACCGTTCCGGTACAGTGCTCCGGAGGGCCCACCCGCCCGCCCAAGCTCCTTACCTGTCCTTTAAAGCCTTTGACACTTCTGCATAAGCGCATGGCGCGTATGGTGCCTGTGTGACGCTCCACCGAGTAGCTGGAGCATCGAGGAGCCTTGCTGAGGCATCGCTGGCAGGTACGATGAATGCGCGCACTGCGTACATCCATGTGGGTGATGCCGGGCCTATTCCAACCATACCGATTGGAACGGGATCCGGAACCCACCACTGGATTGCACCTGGGTGGAAATCTGTCTGTAGATCCTGGAAAGCTCTCTATTTTCCTGAGGAGCTCCAGGAGATGAAATGACAGAAGAGATGCCCAGAGCACTATTAAAGGAAGATGAGGAGTGAACACAGGTAAGAGCAGTGGTGGGTTGCAAATATTTTTACTGCTGGTTTGGGTGCGCTCGCATGCGCAGAAGCGTCCGGGTGGGTGAGTGAGGTCTCCCGCTGCCACAACTACAGGTTCGGCTGAACCGGGCCAAACTGGGAGCAACCCATCACTGGGTAAGAGCCTTTCTTAATATGTATCACCTTTCAAAACAGCATTAAAGCTATGCTTATAAAGAGTCTGCACAAAAGCCAACAAGACAAGTGCATTGAAAAATACCAGCCAACCAGCCAGGAATGATGTAAGTAGAGATTCTGCATAAGCCATAAGCAATGTTTCTGGTCTCTTCTAAGAGAAGATAGCTATGGAAGCCTCTTGCACAACTCCACATACAATTCCCACCCCCACCCTCACTCATTCCTTGTAAATCTTGAAGCCAGGAAGAATTCGAGGGAGGGAGGGAAGGAGGGAGGGAGGGAGGGAGGGAGGAAGGAAGGATAGGAAGGAAGGAAGAATGTATGTATGTATGTATGGATTTCCGATATTCACTGACATTTCCCACAAGAAAACTCAATGGGGAAGTGAGCATCCTTCAATGGAGAAGTTGAAAGTCATTCCGTAGTATGTTTCTCCTGACATATCAAACTTTATATCTGTGTAACAACCGTGGGCAGAAACATGCTCCTACAGAGTCATTTTAGCTTCTTTCAATATTTATTTATTTGTCAGAAAGGGCATTCTATTTACTAAGTTTCTATGCACCACAAATTGGTATAATCCTCTTTCAAAGATATGAAAATTGGTAGCCATTATTGTATCTTTTGATGTCCAGCTTCACATGCTATTGAAGAAATGCAACCTTCTTTTATCTTAAATCGTTCATACTATGTTTCTGTTTTGCAAAATCTGCTTATTTAATTATGTCCTCTGGTTTCTAAGCAGATTTGGTTGTTAGTGGACTCTGTCTTGCCCCTCAGTCAGGAATCTGTCATGAAGAACTTTGTCAAAATTTACAACTAAAGTGCAAATACACTTTTCCTCTCCTTTTCTGCGATAGTTCAAACTATTTTAAAGTAAGATCAGATATCCATATAGCAATAACCAGCGTACTATCTTTTCATCCAAGTATCAACGGAGACACCTGTTTCTGTATCTTCTGAGCCATCTTCAACTGGGTATTTACCTTGACCGTATTTCTTCTTCATTTTGTAATACTTATGTATATGATTAACATTCATACTAAGGATGTAATTAGAAATGAGTTTGCTTAAATACAGATTCTGAATAGCTACAGTCGTTGGGAAAGCATGATCAGATCTTAATGTTGTTCCACTTCTATTGTTTGTTATTTTTTAAGCTGTCAAGTCATAGAACAAAGGTAAGATTTAATTTCACTGAAACTGGGTTACACCCACACGGAAATAAAAAGTATTGCTTAATCCAGAGCAACGTATATACAATTTGATACTACTACTTTTTTTTTAAGGGAAGTTTCTGCTTGACAGGACAGATGGAAAATACATATCAATGGTTGAAATGTTATGGAGGGCTACCAATTAAACTTCGCACAATCCCTATCTCCATTACTTAGAATTAAGAAAATTAGATTAATTTTATTGAATTAAATGTGCACCAGCAAATGAACAGGAATGTTATATAGGATTATAGGTCAAGAATTGAAGAGGCTATTTTGCTTTGCATTATAGTGTTATAATCTCTATTTTTAATTGCATTAATTTTAAAATATTTTTATTGTAACTCAACAGAGGGTAGTTATACTGTGAACTAAACTACATAATTTTAAACACCTTGTGTGTGTGTGTGTTTATATATATGTATGTATCAGTGGTGAAATCTTTTTTTTTTTTTTTTTGCCCACCAGTTCTGTGGCCATGGCTTGGTGGGGAGACGGTCATGTGGCAAACTTTTTTCCCACTTTTTAAAGCATTATTTCTTGCCACTTTGGGCGAATAGGCAGGAAAAAAATGCTTTTAAAAGTGGGAAAAAAAGCTTCCAACAACCATGGATTTAGCTGGAGCTGCGCGATCATGGAAAGCTTTTTTTTTCACTTTTAAAAGCATTTTTTTCCTGCTGGTTCGGGTGAACTGGTGGGGAAAAAATGCTTTAAAAAGCAAAAAAAAAAAAAAAAAAGACTTCCCCACAATTGCGCAGCTCACAGCTGAGCTGCATGATCCTCAGAAGCTTTTTTTTTTAATACCAGTTCGCAGAACCAGAGACAATTGTCCCTACTGGTTCAGCTGAACCGGGAGGATTTCACCCCTGGTATGTGTGTGTGTGTATGTATGTATGTGTGTGTGTGTGTGTGTGTGTGTGTGTATGTATGTATGTATGTATGTATGTATGTATGTATGTATGTATGTATGTATGTATATAGAACCCCAGACTTCAGATTTGCTTTGCAGTCCATTGTGCTATTTTCCTTTTTTTCATTTTTTAATGAAATTAATCTAGACCAGTTTCAATGAGGTTTCAGGCCAAGATTCTGTATGGAGACAACCTTTGTTACCTTTATTGATGACCTGTCTATCCTAGACAGGTTCTGGTGGTTAGGAATTGAGGCCACCATTTTTCAGTGGTTCTCTTCCTTCTTTCAAGGTTAGTTATAGTTGGTGTTGATTGAGGGGAAGTCTTCTCCATTGTGGAATGCCACAGGACTCCAGTCTACATCTACACGAAAACTCTGGGTGAAGTCACCCACCAATTTGGGGTAGACCACGTAAGCAAGTCAAATGTCATGTGAAATGTCCTTAGAAAAGTAAGAATACCAGAAGATCTCATTGTTCTCATGTGAAACGCATACACAGTCAGGAAATCTCAATTCAGATGGAATATGGTGACATAGAATGGCTGCAGGTTGGCAAAGTGAGTGAGACAAGTCAGCAGATGCTCCCTTGTTTAATCAACCTATATTCTGAAGGGAAGGTAAATAGGAAGAAGATGAGTCTGATTTTAAAATTGGAGAAAGAAATATAAATAAATATGACTTGATAGCACATGATAAATAATAACCATTAATAGCTGGTTAATTAAATACATAAAATTAAAGTAAACAAACCTTGATTAAATTAAAAATCATGACCGGTATGCACGCCAACTCCATATCACACACATCAGAAGAAAAGAAGTGGCTAACTGCTGTTTCAAGGACTGGAAAGAAAAAGTAATCACTTTGCTCACGTAAAATTAATAGAAATAATAATATTTACTGTTCTCCTATATCCAGACTTAAGTATAATGTCTCCCACTCTGCCATAACAATCAGAAATTATATTTATTGGGCACTAGCATTGTGATATCATTTGCCTATATAGTCTTTGTTGAAAGAAAATGATGTATAGTACTAATAGTCTCTCTAGTTTAACCATATTTAGGTTTTCTTTAAAAATGATACGTGTGGATGCTTATTAAATGGATATATGATAAAAACATTGGAGAGGCTGAATCCTTTTGGGAAATGAAGATTCAGGATGGTCTTGATCAGGGGTGTTAAACTGGATTTCTGTCAGTGCTGGATCAGCATTGTAGTTCTCCATGGGCTGGCAGTGGTGGTGGGGGGGGTACAGGGAGCACGGCGGAGATGGGATGGACACCTCCTGTAACATCCTTTACTGGGCAAAACAGCCCCCCAGGCCTCGTTTTTGCCCTCCATGGCCTCTAGCAGCACCCTTCTGGCAAAAAATGCCCTGCTGTGGGCTGGGGGGGGGGCAGTATTGGCCAGCAGAGGCACCACAGGCCAGTCTTTTGATATTTCTGGGCCAGCCCTATGGGCCAGATTTAAGCACTCCGTGGGCCAGATCCAGCCCATGGGCCTTGAACTTGACACCCCTGGTCTTGATCAACTCAGCATCTCAGCTGGAAACTCAAAGATTGCAGTTAGTTGTCAGGTATCTTGAGATTTCATGATTCAGACAGCTGAGATATAGTCATCTGCTGGAAAGTTAAATATAACAGACAGATAAATACAATGAAACTATCCTACTGAATCTGGTACTGACCCATCAGTTATAACACTGACTGCATAGTGGTGATTTGGGGGTTTCGATCAGATAGTCTTCCTAGCTTTGAAGGTGGCAGTGCTGGACCTTTCCTACAGTATAAGAACACTAGCCTTTCTAGTTGGGCAACATATTTTTCATGTAAAAAAAAAACACCACACACACACACACACACACACACACACACACACGCACGCACCTCCTACTCTTGTTCCCCAGCAGAAATTACTACTTGGTGACTGGTATTATAAGACAAAACGACGCAATTGTACTTTTCTGCAATTGCAAAGTTTCTACGTCTTTCAGTTTGCAAAAGTTTAGAAAGGTTGAAAATAAGGACGCGCTGCTTGTGTTCGCTCACATTGATCCTTGCTAAAATTTTCTAAAACAAAACAAAATACAGTAATATGGAAACTAGATTATACCTTTAGTTTCCCTATACTGTGTAATGAAAGAAAAATGTAGAAGTAAAACTACGAGTCACCTGCTTGAGGCTTCTGTGGAGCAAGAAAAGTGAAACAAGTACAGAAAGTCCTCAAATTGCAATCATTCGTTTAGTGACGGTTCGCAGTTATGACACTGGAAAAAAGTGACTTATGACCATTTTTCACACTTACAACTGTTGTGGCATCCCCATGGTCAAAATTCAGATGCTTGATAACTGGTTCATATTGACAGCAGTGACCCGGATTCCTGTGATCGTATTGTGTGACCTTCTGAACTTGCAAAGTCAATGGGGAAGATTCACTTTACAACGGTGTTACTAACGGAAGAACTGCAGTGATTCACTTAACAACTGTGGCAAAAAAGATAATAAAATGGGGCAAAACTCACCTAACAAGTGTATCGCTTAACATTAACTTAACAAAATTAATTTTGGGCTCAATTGTGCTCATAAGTCCGTGGAAATATTCATCAAAAATTGGGCACTGGTAGTATGACAATACAAACTAAATGAAATGTTACTGTGACAATAGTCACAATAGACACATTTCCATGTAGTAATTTTAATTGTTTTAATTTTGTTCTTTGACATGGACTGTACACCGCCCCGAGTCCCTTTCGGGAGAGGGGGCGGTCTATAAGCGCTAATAAATTGAATTGAATTGAATAGTAACTAAATGAAATGTTACAAATGCTTACAGAAGCATTTGTTGATCGGTGAGAACAACTGTTTGCTCATAAAATTCCTGCATATAACCTTAAAGGCAGAGAGGAAATCACCGACTCTCAATTCCAAAGGTAAAAAAATACATCCTGAGGTTAAGAAGGATGCCAGAGAAAACACTGCAGAATGGCAGGTATTCAACTAAGGGAAGCATAAAAATAATCTTCTTGGCACACAATCTTTTTTAATCCACATAAAATGATTGTAGGTTTGGAAATGATTACTAGACAGATTATAAACATGTGCAGGTAGATTTGCAGTAGTACATACCTCTCTAAGGGAGAAAGATAATTTCACCCACATAGTGGGATAAGGAGGTACTATATTTGTACTGAATTTAGCTTAAAAGTCATGTTATTAGATTAAAATACAGCCCCTTCTTCTATTTTCTTAATAATATGATGCTCCTCCCCCGTTATGATTAGTTCTAATATGGAAATTCCCTTTTCTGATAGTAAAGTCTTAACATATGGCCTATTGTATCCCTTTCATTCCAGACCACCAGTTTCTCACACAAGAACTACTTTTTAAGATGTGCCATCTGCCAGATTGTATATGTCTGCATGATACATGTATACATTGGGGTTCAAATATTGTAACTTAAAGGCCAAACTGCACTGAACATTAGCGAGAAAAAAATGTATTTCACAGTCTCTTCTAAAATACTTGTCAATCTTAAAGAAAGTTGATTAAGAAGGATTTTATAATACCTGATTATTTCATTGTTCAAAGCAACCCTTTGAATTCACTGATTAATATTGTTTGCTGTTTAACTAATATGTTGTTCAGTTTACACATTACGCAACTAGTAAATGCTACTGGAACAATTTGAAACCATAAAACTATAGGGTAAGTAACAGAATATTAAAATAAAAAGATAGCACTAGGTTTGATCTATCCTAAATTATAATTGAAGAATTTCACCTTCAATCTACCCTCACTGTTTTTAAATTTTCTTTTCTTTTCTTCCTCAAGCTACTGATGGCAGACATAACTCAACTGTCCGTTCTGTGGTATGGGGCAGAGGAAAATTGGGAACCAAAGATGTATGGTACATGTCTGCCCTGATTATTTCATCCTCAGTTCCTTCAATTAATTTAACATTACACTTGGCATGAAACTGATGTTAGTGAAGATTGATTCCTCTTCTCCCTAACTAAAACAGATGCTTAAAAAAAAGCAATGTGAATTTTCACTTAGTGGTGTTGAGTGGGCATCTGTTGAGGACCTTTCTGAAGCCATCTTGAAGAGCTGTCATTGTTGTTCATACTACATAGAAACACTTATTGCTGTGAAGTTCTGTTCATTTGTTTTTACAGGGGTTAAAATGCTTCAACATGAAAAAATAATGGCCAGAAACATGCAGTACTACAGTGAAAATATATTGAGCTGCAAATATCTGGATGATCAATGGATGGCATCAAATCGATTAGACTACATATCCCATCTAATGGTGTGTAGCATTTTTAGAGCCCAGAATTGATAGTCTTATATCAGTGGTGGGATTCAAATAATTTAACAACTGGTTCTCTGCCCTAATTATTTCTTCCAATAACCAGTTCACCAAACTGCTCAGAAATTTAACAACTGGTTCTCCAAAGTAGTGCGAACTGGCTGAATCCCACCACTTCTCATAGTGAATTATGTGGAAAATGCCATGTGGCATTCAGAATAAATCCTTCCATCCAGTCAGAGCTGAAGAAGCTTCTTGGATGAGAAGTGAAACATCTTCAAAGAAAAACCAGAAAGTCCAGTTGTCTCTTGAAAAAAAGCAGCTTGGGGACAACTATGACCTGGTGACTAAGTATACGTCTTATGTACGTCCTTGTTATATGTATGTCCTGTCCAGATTTGTATTGTATTGTATTGTACTTTGTATTTTATTTGTTTTATTGTACGCCGCCCCGAGTCCTTCGGGAGAGGGTGCGGCTTAGAAATAAATATTCTATTCTATTCTATTCTAAGAATCTCCATAGACATCAGAATATATCATTTTTTAAAAAGACAAAGTAGTAAAGACAAGAACAGAAGTTGTCTGTGTCCTTTTATAGTATAACATTTACATAAGTCAGGGGTGTCCAAACTTGGGAACTTTAAGACTTGTGGACTTCAACTCCCAGAATTCCCCAGCCAGCATGGCTGGCTGGGGAATTCTGGGAGTTGAAGTCCACAAGTCTTAAAGTTCCCAAGTTTGGACACCCCTGACATAAGTTATATTGATGGTCCAGTTTTCTGCTCCATCACAGAATGTAAACACTCCCCACCTCATCATTTCTTTGGCTCAACATATTCCTGCATGCATGTATGTGTCTAGCACACGAAATTCCTCTAATCTGCTTTAACAGAAATTTTACATGTAGAGATTACTGTAGAAATGTATGACTATGGAAACCTAATCCCCTTGCATAATTCTGTAAGTACAAGTTCAGGTCAGATCTGTTGTTAGAAAATAATTTTTTTTTTACAAAATAAAAGAATGTGACTTTAACATTATATACAGCCTGAAATTAAAAGCAGCTCTGCTTTTATCAATTTTCTGAATTGCAAATTACTGTATGTATGCTGCTAGCTTCTGCTATAAATAACTGCCTGCGGCTAGACTGATCCCAAATGCATTTATTCTGATTATTTAGTAGAAGCTGCATCTTAAATATTTAAGTTATTTTCCTAAATATATCATTAAAATCACATCTATTCATTTAAAGAAAACCACATTAATTAGCAGCCTATATAGATCAGGAATTTGAGCCAGTTCTTCTATTAGTAACCACCTCAAATTAAGATTAGCAATTAACTGGCTATTATGCCTGTTTTTAATTCACACCCTTCAAGCTGATACCAATTAGAATTTTTCCTCACATTGTACTTTATGCACAGATACCAATCAGTTATATGTGGCATATTATTTTTATTTTCCACTTTTATTTGAGAGCTGCATTTGTTTTTGAAACAAATGCCTGTTTATCTCCTGACATATTTGAAAGTAATTTTTCAACACATCATTGAATATGTAGAATAATCAGTAGGACTGATACTAAAATATTATATTACTGTATTTCTTCAGCTCCTACTAGGAAAAATTCTTTCCCAGTTTGCCAGCTAGTCATGCCCTACTCCAGGGTGCTCCATTTAATTGTCACTTTATCTCTGCTTTTATTTTTTGAGTGGATTCAATAGTCTCTGGCTATTCAGTATGCCAATTAACTTCATACTGAGGGACCTGTTCCCTTCGTTTTTTTAAATATTACAATTTACATAACTGTAACTGTTCAATTCAATATATTATCTGTGAAGGAGGAGGGGACCATCCCCTCATCTTTATTAAGAATGACTAAATATATTTAATTATTGCATATTAATTGAATAACTGGTCCATAATATGTGAAAGGAAGAACATATACTATCTGTAGAATGAGCCTTTAATCTACTTATTTTTAAATGCAGCAATAGTGGTAACGATATCTAACTGTTGGTACTAATATGCAGCAACTTATTCAGGCTGGTTTTATGTTTGGGAAGCTCCTCTTGGGCAAGCTGAGCATCGTTTCCTTCCATAAGACAGACTTTCCTTGTTGCTGTTGTACATCCACTATTCTTTTCTCTTGAGATTCAGTCCAGAAGATCTGTAAAAAAGCTAGACTAATGTCCCTTTGCGGTGGCTCAGTGGCTAAGACGCTGAGCTTGTCAATCAGAATGGTTGGCATTTCAGCGGTTTGAATCCCTAGCACCATGTAATGGAGTTAGCTCCGGTTACTTGTCCCAGCTTCTGCCAACCTAGCAGTTTGAAAGCACATAAAAATGCAAGTAGAAAAAATTCGTGGGAAGGTAACAGCATTCCGTGCGCCTTCAGCGTTTAGTCATGGTGGCCACATGACCATAGAGACGTCTTTCAACAGCGCTGTCTCTTCGGCTTTGAAATGGAGATGAGCACTGCCCCCAAGAAGTCGGGAACAACTAGCACATATGTGCGAGGGGAACCTTTACCTTTACCTTGAATGTACCTTCTGCTCCTGTTCTTGTTCACAAGCATAACAATAGAGATATGAACTAACAGAATTCAGAAGAACAGCAGAATTGGGGTTGGCAGTATGGCACATGGGCCTTGATGAGTATGCAAGGATGCTTGCCACTGATATAATTGCTGGACTTATTGTTAAAATTGTAATAAAAATGGACACAATATTTGTTGAAATAAATATCCTAAGTAATTATCATTGGTTTTATATTATGCCCAACATTTTCTTGCCTGGACTCCCACAATTTTCAGGTTTTGATACAGAGTGAACCAACAGTATCAGATATGAACACATTACTCTCTTGAAAACTGTAAAATGAATTGGACTAACAATCAAACAACAATAGATTCAGACTGATGATAAAGACGATCTAGGCAGAGAAAACAAACTTAGATGAGAACAAGGAAAAGGAAGACAACATGCATCAGCTGTCTTTGCCAAGGGTGAAAAACCACATCTTCAGGCTCTTTGACCACCAAACTGCCAGTAGAATGAGAAATGGGTAAATTTGGGCAGGGAGGGGGGAGGAAACTGATTCCAGAGGGCATGCTGCTACAAAAGGCATATTTCTGTAGAAAAGGTCCTAATTGATGACATCATTACATTTAGTGGACCATCAGAGCAAGGCTCCATCAGGAGTTCCATCTAGCAAGGAAGTACATCTTGTGGGCTCTAGAATAAGGGGCTTCTCTCTGGAATATCCTTCCCACAGAGAAAAGATTGGCTCTGACCTTGATATTTTTCCAGAAGGCCCTGAAGACATGGTTCTGTCAGTGTCCTGGGGACTCTAGGTCAACATGGAGCTGATCAAGTGACTGGTGTGACTGTGCTTGCCACCACCATGGGAATGGGATTTAAGGTTTTTTTTTAATTACAGGTAGTCCTTGACAAACAACCATAATGGAACTTGTGTATAATGTTTTAATGGCCGTAAAATAGGTCAGTCAGACCCAATTTTACAACCTTTTGAGGATAGCCATTTAATGAACATCATGGTGGTAAAGCAGTGTTTCTCAAACTTGGCGACTTTAAGTCCTGTGGACTTCAACTCCCAGAATCCCCCAGCCAGCATAGCTGGCTGGGGAATTCTGGGAGTTGAAGTCCACAGGACTTAAAGTCGCCAAGTTTGAGAAACACTGTGGTAAAGTGTACATCACAGGCATTAAACAAATCAACGGTCTGCTATAGGCACATTTTAGATGAAAGCTAGAAGTAAAGGCTAGTTTTGGGCAAAACTATTGTAAACTGCAGTCATGTGACCAGGGGACTCTGCAAATGGCCATCAATATGGCCATGTTGCTGAGTGCCTGAAGTTTGGTCAAATGACTGCAGAGGGAACCCAGTCGTTGGAACTTCAAATTCAGGCTGTAAGTTCCCCTTTTTTGTGTCAGTCATAAAGTTGAATGGTTGCTAAACAATCAGTCATAATTTGAGACTACATATATTGTGGAATTTTAATGCTGCAATCAACCCACTGCCACAACCTTGGCAACTTGAAGATATGTGAAAATATGTGAAAGCAGATCAACTCCTAGAATTCCCCAGCCAGCCAGCAGAGAAGTTGAAGTTTACACAAGTTGCCAAGGGGAAAAAACTGCTCTAGAGCTAGTGGGATTGGGAAGTTGCAAAAAATAAATAAATGACAAACTATATCCATAACTGCCATTAAAACTCACGACAGCTCACTGGGATTTCAGTTGAACTTGTAAGTCTTTTTTAATGGTTAAGAGATGCCTGCCCTGTTTACCTTTGCTTTCAGTTACCCTAAATGACAGCGTAGAAGCTGGGAGTGCCAGCCTGGAATTCAAAAGTCAGTGACATGGAATTAGGAGATCCATAGATATCAAGTGGAAGCGGTCAAATTCCATTATTATTTTTGCTGCCAGAAAAGATACATTAATGAACTAAAGTCAATAGAGAGTCATTCCAGCCACAGGCACCTGCCAACAAAGACCCAGTTATAATATATTATTGAAATGAAGTTTCACTCTAAATTATTAACTGGCTGTAATGTGTTAATGGGTGGCACTAAATACATTCTTAAACTGTTTCTATTATTGACATTAGAAGGACACAGACCTTTGAAAACCAAGTAAACTAAGGGAGCAAAATTGGCTTACTAAGTTTTGGAGTAAATAATATCTCTATTAAAACATCCCTTTTAAATTCCTTATGCCTATTTGAGCTGATTGGATGGAAATCATTATTATTCTGAATGCAAAATAGGATGCTAACCCTGACCATTGTCCAGAGTTCTAGTTATTTAAATGTATGTCAGTTACCTAAGTGCAGAGAGAACATCATTTTAAAATCCTTCTATAAACCATTATTAATGAAAGAAAGAAGTTAATATTTCTTTCTTGCTTCAATTTACAGCTTTCAGAAAAGATTGTCCTGACAGATGGAATCAATGTAAAAATGTAAAAACAAAACATTCACGGCTTTACCTGTAATTCTACGTTATTCCATATATTTTGTAATTGTCAATCGATAAGATGTGTGATATGTTACTATTTTGTACTCATTTTAACTGTTTTCTTTTTTTACTATTCTCCATATTCATGCCTTTGATACAGGATGTTTATACAGTACATATCTGCTCTATATTTTGCTTTCACACGAATGATTCTTCTGAAAGAAGAGAGATGAAAATGACAGACATAGAGGCAACAGTCTAAACATTGGAATCTATGCATATTCTTTCTTCTGAATTTTGTAAGTTTGTTGGGCAAGGTTTTAGTATACTTCTCTTTCAGATGTGGAAATCTCTCAATCTTTCAATTCCCTGAAATCTCTTAATTCTTCCTTGCCCCGTTGGATGTTCATACTGTAGCAGCCTTGTTATACTGTGATTTATATTTAGTGGGGACATACTGTGGTTTAAGAAAAAGAAACAAAAAAGAGCTGATTGACTACAACAGGGGTGTCAAACTCAAGGCCTACAGGCCAGATCTGGCCAGTGGGATGCTTAAATCTGACCCATGGAGCCAGCCTGGAAATAGCAGAGGCCTGCAGTGCCTCTGGCAGCCAAAACACGTCCCGTTTTCAGCCTGGACAGCCTCCTGCAGCACCCTGCTGGTCACAATGGGGCATGGGGGGCCTTTACGTGGCCTTCATGCCGAGTTTTGATCAGCAGGGTGCTGCAGAAGGCGTCTGTCCTCTCTCTCCCTTTCCCCCTTGGCCGGCCCGTGGAGAGCTATAATGCTGATCTGGCCCTCCAAGAAATCCAGTTTGACACCCCTGGACTAGAAGGAGAAAAACAGGAGTGCCTCGATAACACTTCAGTATATGTGTTTTCTGTTCTTCTCTTGAATATTTGCAATTTATTTGATCAGTTTTAATGAAAACATTGGCTTTATTAGCTTATTTAATAGCACACAGGACTCAACAAACTATGCACTCTTAAAGATAGCATTGTGTTGGCACACCCAAATATTTTGCTAAGATATCCATTACAATGGAAACTAGCTCCCTTCTTCAGTAGAAGACTGTTTAAGAGTGATAAAATGAAGACACTCAGAGAAAGGCATGTTACAGATTTGATTTCTATTTCTAATTTTGGGACTAGGGTAAATTAATTTTGTTCTGTATGCTGGAAATATATTTGTTTCATTTAATCAGGGAGACAGGAGTTATATGTTGGTGATTTTAATCTTTGTATGCTGCCCAGAGTCACTGCTGTGAAATGAGTGATTCTGTATCATTTATAAAAATTAATAAATTATAGCAACTGAAACATAAAGGGAATACCATTTAATTGTGGCTAGGAATGAAATAGAATGTGAACATTACTGCAGAGTGTATTTTTGATATGCAAGGGAAGAATTTTGATGGCAGTTTCATTATGGTAGGTGTATAAATTCCAGGAAATGAAAGAATCAAAACTAGTACGTGCTGTAACCCATTTAGCATCCTGTTGCATAAGCACAAGGCAACTGAAGGAACCTTAACCTGTTTTAACCCAAATGTCCTCATTGCTGCAATGTTTATTGCTCCTGATCACTTCAGTTTTTTCTGGACTTCATATTTCTGGTTCTTTAAGTATAAAGGAATATGATAGAAAACCTAATAGGCCCTGGGGACACAGTGGAGGCAGCAAGAAAGTTAAGGGAGGAAACAAGGCCATTCTGATTTGTGCATCTTGTTCCATCTTTGATGATAGGGGGAGAAATTTTAGGCCCCTCAGAGAGGGCCCGCAATCTGGGAGTCTTCCTGAACAAGTGGCTTAGTTTCGAAGATCACCTGATGGCCGTGACCAGGGGGGGCTTTTACCAGGTTCGCCTGGTATGTCAGTTGCGCCCCTTCCTGGATCGGGATGCTCTATGCACAGTCACTCATGCCCTCGTCCTTTCTCACCTCGACTGCTGCAACGCTCTCTACATGGGGCTGCCCTTGAAGAGCACCCAGAGGCTTCAGCTGGTCCAGAATGTGGCCGCGCGGGTTATCATGGGGGTACCTAGGTGCTCCCATGTTACACCCCTTTTAGGCGGCCTGCACTGGTTGCCGGTTGTTTTCCGGGTGCGATTCAAGGTACTAATTATGACCTTAAAAGCTCTCCATGGCTTTGGCCCAGGGTACCTGCGAGACCACCTACTGCCACCAGTAGCCTCCCACTGTCCAGTGTGATCCCACAGAGTTGGCCTTCTCAGGGTGCCGTCGGCCAAACAGTGTCAGCTAGCGACCCCCAGGGGGAAAGCCTTCTCTGTGGGAGCGCCTTCCCTCTGGAATGAGCTGCCCCCGGAGCTTCGCATAATCCCTGACCTCCGGTCCTTCCGACGCACCCTAAAAAGTTGGCTTTTCCAGCAAGCCGGCCTGTTAATTTTATCTAATTTTTTTAATGTTAGTGTTATATTAATTGGGTTTGTTTTTTGGATTGTTTCTAATTTCCTTTTAACTTTTGTAATATGTGTTTTTTAATGCTGTACGCCGCCCTGAGTCCTTTGGGAGAAGGGCGGCATATAAATCCAATAAAACAAACAAACAAACAAACAAACAGATAAAGTAACAGTATGGGTAATTGATCTGCAGATCGTTTTTCCTACTCAATCATGCTAGTCAATTCATTTTATGTTAGCTAGGACCTTTCATTTTATTCTGGCATCACTCTAAGAATATCCATGCATAGCAAATATGGATCTATTCTTACACAGCTGCTTAGCAGATTGGGGTCAATTCTAATGCTTTATTCAGAAGTGGGATAAGTGTATGGATTTATGGATCTCAAAATACTAATTGGTGTCAGCCATTTTTTTCTGCATTATGAACTGCATGGGTAAGTCAACGTTCCGCATGGAAAGATTTAGACTTGGAAACCATGTACATTTCACTATTTGTCCATATTCTTTTAGAGTTATGCAGAAAAGTTGTCTCACATAGACTTAATGGTGAGTTTGTATGCCTGTAACTTGTTTCATGAATGCCCGTAACACCAGTGTGAAACTCAGTTCAACCCATGCCCTCCAAATGAAGCATAACCTCACCTTTGGATCTTCCATCATTTTTCTGGGGTTTCAAGAGCAGAGGAAACAACATATTCATGATGAAATTCAGTACTATACACTTGTCACAGACAAGTGACGAGCCAAGGCCTTCTCTGCAATTGTCCCCCAAATCTCCTTTCCTTTAATTTTCCTGAGAAAAAAGAAGAGAAGAGCTCCTCCTCTGAATTATACCTCTATATTGAAATTTTAGAAATGAGAGAGTGGTATACATTTGCATATATTTTTTCTTGACCAGTATGAGTGTAATATTTCCATGACCTCAATTCCCATAATGATTTCAATTGTTCAGGCCTCCTGATGTAAGTACTTTAATACTTTTTTCTTCCTAACAGCACTCCTTTTACCAAATGCTCTTTATTTACTCTATTATTCAGATCCTTATCTAGAAGAGTTATTGTATATCAATATAAAAGCAATCCAGGGTAAGCATATAGAATTAACTAGAATTGAAGTCTATCTTGTTCATGCATCTTATAAATGAAATTATACAGGTAAGCCAGAGGTGATATTCAGCAGGTTCTGACCAGTTCGGGAGAACCGGTAGTGGAAATTTTGAGTAGTTCGGAGAACTGGCAAATACCACTTCTGACTGGCCCCGCCCCCATCTTTATTCTCTGCCTCCTGAGTGGCAGGTGATCGGGAGGAAATGGGGATTTTGCAGTATCCTTTCTCTGGAGTGGGGAGAGAATGGAAATTTTATAGTATTCTTTCTCTGCCAAGCCCACCAAGCCACGCCCACAGAACTGGTAGTAAAACTTTTTGAATCCCACCACTGAGGTAAACATAATAAAATTGCAAGACAAACATACAAAGAAATGTAAGATAAATTTAACTCAGAGAAATATAGTCTAACAATAGAATTATTCCTGTGACTGATTGTAATGGCAAGGTTTTTTTAAAAAATAAACGTTGCCTGGTATTGCCAAATAGGGCTTTCAAAAGATGGCAGGAGCCAATTTAGCAGAAGCAGCTGGCTTCCACCTGTAGCCCCTTTGTAAATAAATTGGAAATTGGAAAACAAAAGCATGGGGAAGTATTTCATTGAAACAAATTCATTGGAACCACAAAAAGTGGTACCAACAACCATAATGAAGAACAAAGAACCAGATTGGTCTTCAGAATCTCTCTGGATAAGGAGAGAACTGGAAGTCACTCATATCCACTCCAAACAATTGCTCCTCATGAGAAGACCACAAAATAGTGGTCGATGGCGAATTTTGAGTTTTAAGATAATAGGAATAAATTATCTTGCTTGCAACCACAATCGATGCCCTTCAAAGGACAACATGTTTGCAAACTTCCTTTTCTAATCATGTTTGGAAATTGCTTTTTAATGACTTTTAAGCTATTAGAGATCTTTGGATTGACAAGTCTGAAAATGCTAGGTGGATTGGTCTCCAATCCTTAATGAAAGAAAAATTTATTTATAACCATAAGATTTTTTTTAATGAAATAAAACAGTAAAAAGCTAAATAAGACTTTGATAGAAATATACAAACAGATTACTGTAAAGATTGAGATAAATTTGGAATAAAATTTTGGAATTAGTTGTAATGAATCCTTCTGATGGAAAATAAATTTGTTTGGACTTTTACAAAACAAAATAAAGATAAGCAATTTTATAAATTGGACGCTGTAGAGAACTAAATAATTTAGTTAAAGAAGAAACATACAGAAGCCTGATAGCAGTTAACTGCAAAACAAAATTAATTAGTATCAATAATGTCAAAAGCGATATTTGCTTCCATGGATATACTATGTCCAAAAGATATTATGAAAGAAATGGCAGATGAGAAACATGTTGTATTTGACAAAACGTAGATAGAATTGATAGTGGATCTACAAATGACAAGGGACAAAAATGACATGGAAAAGAATGTCTCACTGGACATACAAAGGAAACAAAAAAATTAAATCCTATTACATTATTTGAATGGACTAGAGATTAATACCATTAGAATAAAATAAAGGTATCTAAAGTTGCTTTGTTTGATCAAGGTTAAGATAAGACAAGCCGTTATTTCTGACAACTCTTAACAGACTTTCTGCTGATTATAGGATGGAAAAGATTATGTTTTGTGGATTTGTCTATAGATAAGAGATGGGTTATAGGATGAAGAGATCATTAGTTGTAAAAGAAGAGGGGATGAGGAGTTACAAAATTGTTTATACTTGTGATGAAGACTGAAAATAATTTTACATAATTTCTTTTTTTTTCTTTACTATGTTCATACTGTTTTTTCTTTTTTCTATGTTTTTTTCTCCTTTGCACCATTTACTGTTTCTCTTCTTCTTTCTTTCTTTTCATTTGTATTAGATTTTGCTATTGTAATTAAAATCCTTTTAAATAAACTAAAATCTCTTCACACTCCTATCGGTGGGTATATGCCTTTCTTAATCTTGGATCCTCTACCAGAGACCTGGGAGTCTGAACTTTCTGCATAATATCTTAGCTATTCCTAGCAGTGTACTCTTCCAGACAGAGAGCTCTGATGTTGTTCTTGAGATCTATTGGAGCTACGCTCCCAGGTTAAGAGAGACAGCCGACTGGCTTTATCGCCACTGGGGCCGCTTTGGCCTTTACTTTCCATATTCTCTCTAGTTTCTTCTTCAGACTCTGATACTTCTCCAGATGTTCATACTTCTTCCTGATGTTGCTGTCAGTTGGCATTACCACATTGATCACCACCACTGTTTTCAAGTCCTTCTCTGGCTGATTGGACGGTTACCTTCCTGTTCGTATTGGAAGTTCCACAGGATCTTTGCTGTGTTTTGCTTCATGATTTTCTGTAGAATCTCTCACTGGGACTTGGGAGGATTCAGCCCATACACTGTGCAGATGTTCCTGTATACAATGCCAGCTACTTGGTTGTGTCATTCAGTGTATGCTGCTCCTGCTTGCATTTTACACCCTACCAACATGTGTTGGACTGTCTCTGGGCCACTCTGTAGGGACCACAATTTAAGGAGAACAACACGGTATGAAAGCTCTGAGGTTCAGTCCTTGGAATCTCCATTTAAAAAGATTTTACACAGGGAAAATATAAATGCCATTTGCCAGAACCTCTAAACAACTGCTCTCGGGTACGATAAGCAATAATGGGACAAAGGTAAGATTTATCCCATGTTTTAAACTTCTACTTTCCATTTTGCACATGATTTATCCCTGAGCAGAAATATCACAGTAGAATAGCCTTCCCAACTGGTTCTTTCCAAAGATGATGTAGTTTCCATTTTCATAATGCTTAATCAGCATGCTAGGCAAGGGATTAAGAGAATTAAACTACAATCTATCTGCAGGATATTAGATCGGAACAGAATACAATAAAGTCATGCTTTGTTGCTTCAGTAGCTGTTATATATTTGTTTCCCAGACCTTTCAGCAGTGTTACCATATGCTATTTTCCCCTTATACTCATAGGTTGTGTGACACTTTTGTTATTGCTTGATAATCAGAGGTGGTATTCACAGGTTCCGACAAGATCTGGAGAACCAGTAGCGGAAATTTTGAGTAGTTTGGAGAACCGGTAAACACCACCTCTGACTGGCCCCTCCCCCATCTATTCTCTGCCTCCCGAGTCCCAGCTGATTGGGAGGAAATGAGGATTTTGCAGTAACCTTCCCCTGGACTGGGGAGGGAATGGAGATTTTACAATATCCTTCCCCTGCCATGCCCATCAAGCCACGCCACGTCCACCAAGCTACCGCCACAGAACTGGTAGTAAAAAAATTTGAAACCCACCACTGTTGATGATGATAGAATTCTAAAATTTTAAAAATCTCCTGTAAGCAGCAAACAGTTCAAGATCATGTAAGCTTTTGTAAATGAAAGTCACTTCATTGGATTTGTTATAATTCATAATTAATGGAACATAGTAGAGCTGTGTTCAAGACAGATTACAGTCAAGAAAAGATATACACCTTTAACTGGGATCAAGCAACCATCTCAATCAAGCACAAAGGGAGATCCATCCTAAGAGCTGAAAGAATTGAAAACTAAAGAGAAAATGTGGCTTGACTCATGCACATATTCCTGGCCTTGTTTGGACAGAAAGCTCAGTAGCTTTGGAGGTGCTTGCTGCTTCCTTCCTTACAAGCTTACGTGTTGTATGGTCAAACAAGAGTTAGAGGAAGCAAAGGTGTACATTTAATCCTGATTTTTCCCCCCAATGAGAGTGTTTTTAGGGTATTCTAAGGGCTAGGTGCAATGTTTGCTTAAATGGAAACACTCATAAATGGTGTTGGTATTCTTCGTGCCACTCAGTCCTTGTTTAAGTATGACTCAGTGAATTATTTACAAAACACATTGTTATGAAATAGTTTTAAAGTGCCAGATCTGGAACAACTCTAGCCTATTTTGTTTTGCTATTCTTCTGGATGTTTTAACTATTTTTCTTTACATCCAGAGGCGCTGGCTAAATATGAAAGATTATCAAGCTGATATAAATTGGCAGTCTCCTCTCTGTGAATGGTAACAGTGCTATGATTTACTCCATGATCACTGTAATTTGCTTAACAACCATGGCAAAAAAGGTCCTAAACTTGGGCATGACTCACTTAACAACTGTTTTTTTCTTAACAATGTAAATTCTGTCCCAATTATGATAATAAATTGAAGATTACCTGAATTATCATTTGAGCAATGCTCTTTCTCATGGTACCTGCAAGTCCTAGAGCAGTAAACATCTCCACATCCCAATTGCAAAAAAAGTAACATTTTAAGCAGTTCTTACTTTTGTGTCCAGAACATGTTGCATGCATTGTGTAGCTGCTTGCAAAACAGGACTTGATATTAGCTGCAAATCTGCCTAGCCACCATTTCTCCTTGCGTTTAAAAGTGTTGGAGAAAAGATAGCATATCAGCAATTTTGAAAATAAGCATTTTCTTCAGTAGCTTTTATTACAGTTGCAAGTTTTACAGTGGGTTAATGTGGAGAAGGAGGAGATGCATTTTTAATCTCTGCCTACTGACACTAACAACTGGGTGTTGAAAGTTGCCCATGGTGGAGGAACGGGAGAAAGAGCTGATCTCAAAGCAACAAAATTTCCCTCTGCATTTATTACATATAAGAAAGAAAAAAGAAAACAAATGGCTAGGTTCTTTACTGCAAGAGAAAGAATGTATATAAAGAGGAACAAATTATGAAAATTAGAAAAATAAACTCTAGAGAATGGTGCTTGAATGAATATAATACAATATTTATTCAGGATATAACATTGTGGAAGTGAGGCTTATGTTACTAGCACATCTATAATCTATTGGTAACACAGTGCACATTCTGTTACTGGAGGGAGATAAAGAGCATTGCAGAACCAGGAGTTAACAATTACGATAGCCCAAAGATATCCTTCTAACCAGCTGGAGACATATCACAAAGAGATATGCAAAGAAGGTGTTGTTAAACAAGGAATGGGGATGAAAGGTTAAATTGCTGTTAACTGTCCCTTCATATATTGCTCCTAAAGGGGCAGAAAGCTGGTGTGTGCAGTGATGAATCTTCCAACATCCACAAGTAGTAGTCAGTGATCAGAGAGATGTGAGTATGCCCTTAGCAGTCTCAAGTGACCCAAAGGAGCTGGGCAAATTCTAACCCCTGACCGCATCTTCAGCCAGGTTGCCAATGAGGGGTGCTAACTTGTGTTCATGGCAAAAACAGAGTTGTCAGAAGAGAGAAAACAATCTTTTAAAACAGCTGAAAATGACTTTAAGTTGCCTCAACTGGAAGTGAGACAAAGGCAGCATTGTGAGGGCATGGCATGTTTGTGCTGTGATTAGGGGGTTATATAAGGAAGAGCCATGAGAGAATCCTCCATTTTCTAGAAATATTTGCAATATAACAAAAATAATTTGAACATTCATATTAATGTGTCAGTCATTGGACAATTATTATTAGAATAAATAGATTCTTTTCTTCTTCCAAGCATTAATTATTTTTAGCAGTTTTTTCCTTCCTGTGAATCCGTCCCAGATAACAGACAAAGATAAAAATAAATAAGAGGAATAACCAATGCTATTTTTCCTACCACCAACACTGCATTTTATTTCAGTTTTTATTTTTGAAGTTTCTATTTTATCATGTATGACTATTGCAAAGTGCTAAACAATGGTTCAGATATATGGAAAATCATGGCCTCCAATTTAACAATTAGTTACAGCCATCTGCATATCATTTATTCCTTTTTTCCTCCTGCCCTATCTTTAAAGCCTACAAGGAAAGCTTTTATCAGTAAAAACAAACCAGGATCAAACTAAAATTAAACTCTTGGCTTGTTATAAGGCTATTTCTGGGGGAAAAAGGTATTTGTATCATATAATTAGGGAATCATAATTAGCTTTAAACTGAGAGTCTTTTTCTAGGTACGAGAGAGGAGAAGGATATATATGAAACCAAGACTCAGTGTGACACTGGCTTTAGACTTATTTCCCTAAGGCTTATGGCCTTATTGTCAGCCTCTGCTTTGCTGCTTGCTTTCGGCTGCCATTGAAACGGGGAGGGGGGGGAGATAATATGGTATTTGGGAGGGGAAGCTTAAGCACAGGAGTGAATGAAGAAGGGAGTGATTTTCTCACCATCTACTGCGCATGCTGCAGATAGTGGAATTGCCGCCAACGCCAACCGTCCGGCATACCAACCTGATGATGGGTTTTGAAGCTGTAGCCCACATGACACCTGTGGGGTGTGCGGATTGGACTGGGGGTTGGGGTTACTAGGGGGAGGGAGTTGGGTCACATATTGATATCTATGATTATGCGCGCTTTTGCCTCAGATCTTGCTTTGCTAGCTGCTTTCTACTCATAACCAGTAAAAGTACTTTTAATTCTGAAAAATGGAGTTGAGTGGTTTCTTTCTTGGTTACTGATGGAGGCTGCCCTGACATTAAGCAAGATCTCAATTTCGCATTCAACCCGGAGTTAACACCTTCCGAGGGGAGTGCAATAAAATCTCAAACTTCAAAAGAATGTCCCACCCAGGCATCGACCAGGAGGAAGACATGGGAGCAACTGCATCCTCTTGCCCTCTGGAAATGGAGCAAATGGCTGGACTACACTTGGAAGAACAATCTGTTCTCCCCAGATGGACATTGGGAGTGGGGCAGAAGTATGATCCCGAGGAAACTCCGGTTGGGGTCACCACAAGGAGACAAAGGCGTCCAGCCGTTGAGTGGCAGGAGGTCGAGGAGGAGAACCTTATGATGTCTCAGGCCATGAAACTCTTCGAAGAGGCTTGGGAGAGGCGACCTTTATGTGAGAGTGGTCCTGGAAGAGAAGATCTTCTCCCAGAAACAGAGAACTGCAGAGGGTCTGTTCTGCCCGAGAGAGACTGGGGCCGCGGATGGGGGTGATGATCAGGATGAACAAACCCCAACCCCAGTAGCAGCAGCCGCCAGAGCCATCCCAAGAGGGGGAGGGGGCTCCCGCAGATGCCGGATGGCCAAAGTTCCTCCACTTGGAATGAAATTTGGTGGGGAGATAAAAGATCTAGGATTTTTTCTCGTTCAAGTGTGGAATTACATGCGTCAGTTTGGCGAGGATTTGCCTACAGAAGAAGCCAAGGTAAGAATTATTACCCTGGCATTAGAAGATAAAGCGGCTGCTTGGATGGTTGCTCTGCATAATGCTAATTCCCCCCTACTGAGAGATTACAATAGGTTTATGGCTGCCCTGTGGAAACGCTTTGATGATCCACTCACAGAGCGAAAAACCAGAACTAAATTTAAAACCCTCACCCAGGGAAACAGGCCAATTGCTGAATATACGCAAGAATTTCGTGAATTGTCTGTTTATATGAGGGGTTGGTCCGAACAAGCCCTGTTGGATGGCTTCATGGATGGTTTAAACAAAGATATATACCAGAACTGTGCAAACAGGGGGGCTCCCCGCACATTGCAACACTGGTATGAATTGGCAGCGGATGTGGAAATTGATTTGGCCCGAGACAAGTACCGTGATGACAGTGAAAAGGAGAAGGCTACTCCCATCCCCAAGGCCCTCCAAAGAGTTCCAAAAGGAGGGAAAAGTTGGTCTACTTGCAAGCCCCGAGTCATCACCTGTCTCTGTTGTGGGAAGGAGAGGCACGTCGCAGCAAACTGCCGCACCAAGATGGGACCAAAACCTACTACTGGGGGAGAGAGAAAACCAGACAAGCAGCCCGGGAAAAGAAGGGAAACCACCATGAAAGGGGTGGAGCCGACTGCGCAGTTCCATCCCACCCTAAGGGAGGGGGAACCATCTTCCTCATTGGAAGAAAGTGAAACCGAATCTGACGACGAACGTCTGGTAAGTTCCCGATCAGGCCCCATGACTATCCCAGTAGAACTAAAAGTGCCCTCTACTGGAGCGCAAGAAAAAATGCTGGCCCTCTTAGATTCAGGATGCACATGTTGCATCATTAGTCCTGAGGTGGTGGAAAAACTGGGGCTGAAATTGAAAACTTTAAAAGTCCCCATTGCTTTTTGCCAGCTGGACGGCTCAATAGCTGGGGGGAGCCCTGCCCATTTTGTAACTGAGCCAATAGACATGTGGATGGGAACTCACCAAGAAACTATAAGTTTTATTGTCGCCCCAGGAATGGATCGGCCTCTCATACTAGGATTACCTTAGTTACAGAAGTGGAACCCACACATCAATTGGTGGAAAGGGTGGTTGCGCATCCGATCCGCAACACCTCCTGAGGGTAAGGGGGGGCTCCAAAGCCCATTAATGCTAAACCTAACCTAGCGGCCACAGGACAAGAAAAAATTGAGGGGGAGGAGAAAATCCCAAAAGAATATTGGGACCTAAAGGATGTTTTCAGTGAGAAATCCTCTGATAAGTTACCCTCTCACCGCGCAACAGATTGCAGTATTGATATTCTCCCAGGGGGGAATCTTCCAAAACCCCAAATCTACTCAATGACCCCCTGTGAAATGGATGAATTACGGAAATTTATTGATAAAAATTTACGAAGGGGGTTTATTGAACCTGCCAGGCCCCGAGTGGCTGCTCCAGTGCTGTTTAGAGAAAAAAAAGATGGCTCTCTTCGCCTGTGTGAATTATAAGAACTTAAATGCGGTGTCTGTACACAATGTTTACCCCCTCCCTCTGATGAAGGACATGTTGGCCCATTTGGGTAAAGGGAGGATTTTCACAAAATTGGACTTAAGGGAGGCTTATTACAGAGTAAGGATTAAAAAAGGAGATGAATGGAAAACTGCTTTCAACTGCGCACTTGGTTGTTTTCAATTCCGAGTACTCCTTTTTGGCCTACAGGGGGCACCAGCGGTTTTCATGCAACTAATAAATGAAGTTTTGCATGACCACCTATACAAAGGCGTGATAGTCTATCTCGATGACATCCTTATTTACACGGAAACACGTGAGGAACACGTGACTTTGGTGCGTTAACTTCTCAAAAACTCCGCGCGGCGGAGCTTTATGGCAAGTTGTCTAAATGTGAATTTCATCAGGAAAAAATTGACTACCTTGGTTATCGCATCTCCCACAATGGCATCGAGATGGACCCAGCTAGCCGTTACCGAATGGGCACCCCCCGCACCCTCAAACAATTGCAAAGTTTCTTGGGATTTGCAAATTTTTATCGTCAATTTATTCCATCCTTTGCCAGCATTGCGCTACCCATTACAAATCTCCTAAAGTCAAAAGGAGAGGCCAAACCCAAACTGGGGAAGCCATTAAAATGGACTATGGAATGTCAGGCCGCATTCGAAAAACTAAAGCGACTCTTTGCAGCTGAACCCGTTTTCAAACACCCGGACATGGATGCACCATTTATCGTTCAAGCTGACGCTAGTGATGTGGCAGTGGGAGCAGTGTTACTTCAAGCAAACACTGACGGGCACCTGCAGCCTTACGCTTACACCTCCCGAAAACTGACAGAGACGGAGAGGCGATGGGCTATATGGGAAAAGGAAGCTTTTGCAGTCAGGTGGGCTTTGGTGACCTGGCGACATTTCCTTGAGGGAGCTAAACACCCTTTTGAAGTGTGGACTGATCATAAAAATTTGGAAGCGTTAAAGACCCCTCAAAAGCTATTTCCTAAACAAATGCGCTGGGTGCAACATTTCAACCGATTCAATTTCACCCTAAAGTACATCCCTGGAGGGAAGAACTTTATGGCGGATGCATTATCCAGACTCCCACAATACAACAGTTCCAAGTTAAGGGTGGTACTTCCAGTCATCCCAGCGAAAAGTCTTGCTGCTCCAATGGTTACCAGAAGCCAAAGCAACTCTGTTGGAGGTCACAACAGACCTCATCTGCAAACTCAAGGAAAGCCTTGAGTCCGACTACTGGTTTAAGGAACATTCAAATGAATGCACCATGAAAGATGGACTGGCCTGGATAGGCGCTAAATTGTATGTTCCTGCAAGCAGGAAGTCTTTGGTGCTACAACGAGCTCATGAGTCCCGCATGGCAGGACATTTTAGGTTTGTGAAAACTCTGCATCTCATCAAAAGACAATTTTGGTGGCCGTCTTTGAAAAAAGACATTGAATCATATGTGGCCAGTTGCCCTGTATGTGCTGCTGCTAAGCGACCTCCAGAGAAGCCCCAAGGCCTGCTTCAAGGTGTAGCCCGTCCTGAATCCCCGTGGAAGGAAATATCAATGGATTTCATTGTCGAATTACCGGAGAGTCAAGGAAATACCGTGATCTGGGTAGTCACGGACTTGTTCTCTAAACAGGTTCATTTTGTGCCTTGTTACAAGATCCCTTCAGCTAAGTCTTTAGCTAAATTGTTTATTACACATATATACCGTTTGCATGGGGTGCCGGAGCGCATAATATCAGATAGAGGGGTACAGTTCACTTCCCTCTTCTGGAAGGAGTTTTTGAAGTTGATTGGTTCCGCCCAGGAGTTAAGCTCCGCCCACCATCCTCAGATTAATGGAGCTTGTGAAAGGACTAACTCTGTTTTGGAGCAGTACCTCTGGTGTTTTATCAATTATCAGCAAGATAATTGGACTGAACTGTTACCACATGCTGAAGTAGCGTACAACATCTCTGTGCACAGCAGCACCAGCTTCACCCCATTTAGACTTGTCTTTGGGCAAGACTTTGTGCCAATCCCAGAATTGCCTCGTGAAAAGCCACAAGTCTTGTCCCTCGCAGAGTGGAGTAACCAGCTCCAAAAGGTTTGGCCCATAGCCCAAAAGACATTGGAAGCTGCTCATCGAGCACACAAGAAACAAGCTGACAAAAAGAGGGTGAAAGAAAGGGAGTACAAGATTGGAGATCGAGTTTTTCTGTCTACCAAATTTCTCCAAACTACCCAAAAGTCGAAGAAACTAGTGCCTAAGTATGTTGGTCCATTTCCTATTGTGAAGATCCGACTGAACTGTGCAGGTCTGGCAGAGCCACCACACGTAACTCCTAGCCAAAGACTTTATCCTGACAATTCCAGGATGCTCTACGTGTAAAGCCTCTAATACTGCAACTCGCAGTTTGGGTGGAACAATGACCCGGTCCCCCCACAGCAAACAGCCATTAATAACAGACAATTCATCTCTTTTACAATAATACATTTTGAAATCAGACCCAACCCCCCTCCATACCCAGTTCAAAACCTGTTTGATCATGGAGTCTCTTGGAGAGTGGCAGGCAACCTCACTAGACGAGACAGGACCAAACAGCCCACCTACCTGCATGACTACGTTACCAGTCGGATGATTCCATCAAAGAGGGGAGGGGTATTAGATATTAGCAACTGTTATAGTGGTTTCCACCAAGGTCCTTTGTTCCAGCGGGAACAGAGATTCAATCTCATTGGTCAAAGGGTCTGACAGCTCCCTATAAAAGGGCTGCTGTCAGACTGAACCTTCGCTAGATTGTACATACTTGTTCTGTTACAGTAAAGAGCTGTTGTTGCCTAAGCCTGAATGTGCCTTTCCATTACCCGATCTAACAAAAAGCAAACAGTTTCAGGATGTTCTGACTGTACTTTGTTTTGTTCTGATCAGTATACTGATACCAAAATGGCCAAGTCACAACTCCCTTTCTTTCCTAGTATAAAAGTTATTTCCTTACCATTTGAACAAGATGAGGCCTGCATAGTTTTTTGCAAAGGAAGTCCACAGAAAAAGAAAAGAAAAGCCAATTATTTCTCCCCCACCCCAAATGCAATTGTCTGCTCTAACTTTGACACAGGCAAGACTGTAAGTGATGAAAAGGAGATTTGCAAATCTGTGAAGAAACTTAAAGGTTCAGGTAAAACATGCAGTCACTGAACCACAGCTAAAGAGAAAGACTCTCCTGGGTGTCCCATTGAGAGCTGAGGTGGCACAGTGGTTAGAGTGCAGTACTTCAGGTTACTTCAGGTGACTGCTAGCTGCATTTTGACAATTCAAATCTCACTGGCTCAAGGTTGACTTGGCCTTCCATCCTTCCGAGGAGGGTAAAGTGAAGACCCAGAGGTAGGTTTCTGCTGGTTCGGCCCGGATCAGGCGAACCGGTAGTGGCAGCGGTGACGGCGGGAAGCTCCACCCACCCACCTGGATGCTTCTGCGCATGCGCGCACACGCACACAAGCAAACTGGTAGTAAAAAAATGGAAACCACTATGAAAAGCACTATGAAGTGGTACATAAGTCTATTGTGACATTTCTGGGTGATAGGATGTTCTTTTTATGTGCAGGAAAAAACAACAACACAGAAGATGCAAGAGTACTTCCATACCATCCTCATCTTTCTCTGCAGTTTTCTCCTGCTGCAATAGTTCCCACCATTGGCTCTTGTTCTCCAGTATTGCTAGTTGCTCCATCTGTCTCAAGACAACAGTAAAAAAAATTGCAGCCAACTGCTTTCTTCTTTCTTATCTTCCCTCTCATGCTTGTATTTCATAGATACTTCTTTTTTTAAAAAATCAGCTACTGGCTACTGTTGACCAGGTTATAAAGTTATCTTTCAGAGCAGCTGGGAAGGATGAGGATAGTGGCAAAACACAATGATGGCTTGGTTACAAGAGGGAAATTGCTTACCCCACAGCTTCAGAGGAAATATTGAAAAACTGTCTTTTCAGTGTTTCCTTCAGAGTAAGACGTGCACCAATACTTAATTCAACTTCCCAAACTGTAGACAAAAACCACAATATTGTAAGGACACTGAAGGAAATAACCAATTTCAGATGAGTATGGCTTCTACATATAGGGGGAATATCATGGGAACTAAATAGTGTAGTTAGTGTGAAAATCTGTGTTTAATGTAACACTCCATCATCACTGTATCTATCTTATTCATAAAGTCTCTAAGTATATTATTAGTACAAATTAAATTAATTCTTTCAGGAATACAATGAGATATTTTGAGAGTCCCACTTTTTCAGAATTTTCCATAGCTTTATGTGATTGATATAATCAAAGGCCTTTCTGAAATCAATGAAGCATATCCAGCTAGTATTCAATGTATGACCACAACTCAGCTCCAAATTCCCATTACTAAGTGAGGCAGTTGTTAAATGAGTTTGCCTCATTTTATAACCTTTCTTGCCACACATGTTAAGTGAAACACTGCAGTGTTACGCTAGTTACAACATTTGTTAAGTAATTCTAACTTTCCCATTGACTTTGTTTGTCAGAAGGTGGCAAAAAGTGATCACATATGACCTCAGGACACTGCAACTGTCATAAATACCCTTCCAATTGCCAAGTGTGCAAGTGTGACCGTGGAGATGCTGTAACAGTCATGTAAAAAAGAACAGCCATAAGTCCATTTTAATGCCCTTGTAACTTTGGTTTCTTTTTATTCTTTGAAATAATAGAAAATACTTGTAGCTCGGGTTTTAGATTTTGGCAGTGGTTTGCTCTCTGAACTTGACATTTAGTTCCTGAACATTTTGTTACCAGATTAGGTAACATCATTATCAGATTTTTTGTCCTATTCCTCTTTAGTTTATATACATGTCTTGTATGCCGATGTGGTCAGTTGGTCATGTGATTGGTTGTGTTTGGAGCTATATTTAAATTTTGAGCAGCTGATTGGTCCTCTTGCTGACTGGTAATTCGAATGGTCTGGTTTCTTGCGTATTCATATGCTGGATCTAACTCAATATGTTTGTTAATTATTCCTTTAGTAGAATACCAGGCTTGAATAAATTCATGTGTATGGTGTGTGTTGACATGACCAATGATTTTTGTTCCTTCCCAATTGAACTGGTGTGTGTTGTTTAACTGCTAGTCGATGTTCTTGAATCCTTGTTTTCAATTGACTTCCTGTTCTTGTCTAACTTTTAATTCTGTTTTTGAAAATAAATAGTTATATAAAAAAGAAAGGTTATGATACAAGTATCTTTACTGTTTTATCCTTTGCAATGTTACCTCAATATAGAAAATAACTTTAAAGGCAAAGACTCAAATATCTACACCAAAATCTCATTTCCAGGGGAACTTGTAGACTGAGTGGCTGTGGCTACCGGCGCCCCGGTTCAACCAGCTTACTCCATCACTGGCCATTGGGGGCGAACATCTGGCCCCCGTGGATCGGGTACGCAATTTGGGCATCCTTCTAGATACCCGGCTGTCAATGGACGACCATGTGACAGCCGTGGCCAGGGGGGCGTTTCACCAGGTTCGCCTGGTGCGCCAATTGCATCCCCTATTGAACCGGAGTGCCCTTCGCACAGTCACCCATGCGCTTGTGGTGTCCCGGCTAGACTACTGCAACGTTCTCTACATGGGGCTCCCCTTGAGATGCACCCGAAGGCTGCAGTTGGTTCAGAATGCGGCCGCGCGGGTAGTTTCGGGAGTCTTTAGATACTCCCACGTAACACCTCTCCTGCGTGAGCTACACTGGCTGCCTGTGGCTTTTCGGGTGCGTTTCAAGGTGTTGATTATCATCTTCAAAGCGCTCCATGGCACAGGACCTAGCTATTTGCGTGATCGTATCCTGCCCCATACATCCCTTCGGCCGATTCGCTCACACAGAGAGGGACTCCTCCAGGTGCCGTCCACTAGGCTGTGCCAGCGGGCGATGCCCAGGGGAAGGGCCTTCTCTGTGATGGGCCAGACCCTCTGGAATGACCTTCCCCCTGACATTAGAACGACTACGGACCTCCGCTCCTTCCGCCGGAAACTCAAAACCCACCTGTTTCATCTAGCCGGCCTGGCCTAATTCCAGCTTTCCCTCCTCAGTTTGTATTTTTAAATTTTATGGTTTGGTTTTAAGGTTTAAGTTTTTAATTCTTATAAATTTGTACAGGGGATATTTAATTCAATTTTAGTTATGTATATTATCGAGTGTATGGTTTTTAAATTTGTACCTGTACACCGCCCCGAGTCCCTTCGGGGAGAGGGGGCGGTCTAGAAGTTTAATAAATAAATAAATAAATTAAATTAACTTCCATCAAGCACTATCTGGGCCTGACCACACTTAGCTTTTTTCTATCAGCCAGGTGCTGCCACCTGGTGTGGCACAGAAAAAAAAAGTAGCACCCCAGAAAGGAAAAAAAAACCAAGCTGTAAATCACAAACCATTCCTTTCCTAAGCACTTCATGCATTCCTTGCACTAGGCTGGATGAACATTGTTCAATCCCAGAGACGCCGTTCAATGCTTATAGCATCTTAAAAGGCTAAGGAGACAGTTTGGGATAGTGGTTAAAGCACTGGGTTGGCAAGTTGTTGCAAACTGTGTAGTTGTTGCTTGATGTGATGGCCACCAACTTAACAGGTCTCTCTGGAAACCTTTTAAAACCAGTCCAATCATAACCACATTCAGAGTTAGTTGCACAAAGAAAATTAAATTCATATTCTTCTTGAGGCCTGAGGGGAGGACGGGGAGGGCCGCTCCTCTTCTCTCGTCTTAAAATACTTCCCCAGGAATGTCATGAGAATAACACGTAGGGCAGCTACGCAGCCTGGTCTGAGCTTCCTCTGCAGGAAAGAGGCAGGATGCGAACCTCAGCAATTTTCTTTATTTCACACCCAAGTAGAGTTAATTCGGTAGATACGAATCCTGGACTTTTGCGGGAGGAGGGCTGCGCTTGCCGTATCGGGTGCACGCCGGCAGCTTTCCACACGTCTCGTCCGCCCCTACCCCCCCTTCCAGCTCCCCTTATTCCACGTCATGGTGCGGTGGCAAGAAGCGGAGGTGGGGGAGAGCTGTCAGTGTCACCGAGGGAAAAGGGGAAGTTCGGGCCGGGCGCTTAAGCAGGAACTGCCGCCTCCGCTTGGCGGGGCGTGTGGAAAACCAGGGCGAAGGCTGGGCTGGGGGGAGAGAAAAGGAAACGTTCCGCTCGATACCCGCCACCACCTTTTGCACCAGTCCCGAAAAAAATAACTCATTCGGAGGCGGCTCCAAAGAGGGAGATTGATAGGATGCTATACATCACGACCGAGCATCTCTTCCAATCAAAGAGATCGCCCCGCCCTATAGGCGGGACCTACGAAAAGGCTGAGGTAAGCCAGGCCAATAAGAAAGCCGTCTGGAGGCACGGCGGATGGTTTGTCGAGACTATCCCCAGGGGCCAATCCCGCCGTGAGGTGTGAGTGGTGCCGCCCGGTTGCCGGGGTCGTAGCCAATGAGGAAGACTCAGATAGGCGGAGCCTAGCGGCGGGTGGCTCTGGAGTTCCGTGTGGAAAGGAGTGTTAGGGGGTTCGGGTGCAAAGTTTAGTTTCAAACCGTCTGCAAAGAGCGGTGGGGTGGTTGCCGCCGCTTCTTGGAACGCGGGCTATATAGAAGGGAGACGGCGCGGCGGCGGCAGCTCAGAGAGGCGGTTCGTCGATAGTGACGATCACGGCAACCCTTCTGGCCCGCGGGAGAGCAGAAGCCCCGGCACGGTTGGAGGTTTACTAGCCGCGTCGAGAGGGGCGATTTCACCGGGGGAGGCGGCTCCTCGGCCGGCTAACGAGTGGTGCTGCTTACCCCGCTCCTCTTCCCTCGCGGCTTTGGTTGCGGCACCGGCACCTTTGCTAAGCGGCTGAGTGGCTCCCCAGGCCGGCAGCATGGGCGTAGAGAGTCCGGGCAAGCGGCCGGCTCCGGCTCGGCGACGGCACGGCTGCCGGCGGGTGCGCCTGATGTGCATGCTGGCGCTGACTTTCGGCTTCTTCGTAGTGGAGGTGGTGGTGAGCCGGCTGACGTCGTCGCTGGCCATGCTCTCGGACTCCTTCCACATGCTCTCGGACGTGATGGCTCTGGTGGTGGCCCTGGTGGCTGTCCGCTTCGCCCAGCGCACCCGCGCCACTAAGAAGAACACCTTCGGTTGGGTGCGGGCCGAGGTGATGGGCGCCCTGGTCAACGCCGTCTTCCTGACCGCCCTCTGCTTCACCATCTTCCTGGAAGCCATCGAGCGCTTCACCGAGCCCCACGAGATCGAGCAGCCCTTGGTGGTCATCGGCGTCGGAGCCGCCGGGCTGCTCATCAACGTCCTGGGGCTCTGCCTCTTCCACCAGCACGGCGGCGGCGGCGGCCACGGCCATTCGCACGGCGGGAGCGGAGGGGGAAGCCACCGGCGGAACGGCTCCCGAGGCGGCAAGGCGGAGCCGCCTCCCGGCGACCTACATAAAGAAGAAGAGACCAACACCCTGGTGGACAATTTCAACAGCTCCAATGGAGTCAGCCTGGAGAAGCTGGGTGAGCTGAGGGTGGGGTGGGGAGGGGATGCGGAGGGGCTTCCGCCCTGATCTGAGGGTGTCCAGAGGTACCTAGCCTGGAGCCTGCTTCAGAAAGGGCTGCTCTTCAGCCAGTAAAAAACCTTGGGTTTGAATTCAGTCTTGCCCGCACAAATAAAGGTGATAAAAGGATTCATATACACCAAGCCCTGCTGACCCAAAGTGGATTGTGTTCCCCCCTGGACTGATCAATGGCAAGAGATTTTATCCTTTGCTGATCTCTCTTCCCTCTGAGATTGTGCCATGCTGACCCTAATTTACTGTCTTGGCAACCCACTGCCATGGTTACTGTTACCTCATCATGCCCCAGCAGACACTTTAGGGCATCTTTCGTTTTGGGAGATTGCAACTTTTTCTCTATAATGTGCTATATTAATATCATTTGCTCACTACATTTCCTAGATCTTACGATCTTAAATACTGCTAGAGGCCTTTCCAGGATTCTTCATTGGGCCATAAAGCTTCTTGTACTTCATTTTATTTTAACCTGAATTAAATTCAGGTTGAATTCTGAAAACCCAGAATATGGGAAATGGTCATTGATTATTCAAGAACAAAACTGTTCATGCACCCCACTTTCACTAAAACAGAAAAATAAATACTGGGAAAGGTTTTAGATAGCTTTGTTGTTGTGAATTTAAAATAATTAAAATTGTTAATGTGCCTTGTATAGAAGAGAATTACTACAGAGTTTCTCTTTTCTTTCACTTTTCTTCCATCTATCAACAACTAGCAGCCTTTATGTAATGTTGGTTCTAATTGGTTGATTTTTTTACAGCAGCAAAATTTTAGAACTTAATTATACTAAAAAGTATATTATACATAGACAGCAGCTGTCATGGTAGATCTGGTATGCACTTCTCTCTGAGCATACACAGAATATTTGTCATTCTTTACCCAATTATGTAGTCTATAGCTTTTTTTATCAACATAAAATATTGCAAAGCCATCAATGCAGGCCACCAATAAGTTTTCTGCAGCATTTATTCTGATTTAATCAGTTTCTTAAGTCTGTTGTCATTAGAGATTTAATCATCAACTCATCTACTTTTTGGGACAAAATTGTATGGATTGTTATTTGAGAGCTAGTGTTGTGTGCTTGCTGTTAATTTCTACTCCACCTTCTGCCATGGAAGTTAGTTGAGTGGCTTTAGGGATGTTGCTGTCCTCTTAGGCCAGGGGTGTCCAAACTTGGGAACTTTAAGACTTGTGGACTTCAACTCCCAGAATTCCCCAGCCAGCCATTCTGGGAGTTGAAGTCCACAAGTCTTAAAAGTTCCCAAGTTTGGACACCCCTGTCTTAGACCAACATATTTCACAGAATGGGTTTTGGGAAAAATAGGAAATGCAAGTGCTGTGTATGCTACTTTTCTCTTCTATATGAAAGCCAGAATATAAATATAAAAATAAATGCAGAATTGTTCCTTTAAAGGCTAGACTACATTGCAGATGAGGAACTTGTTTCCTGTCATGGAAATTAATTCCTCTGGCAATATTCTATAGTTAGTATAATTGTAATTTAGTTTAATATAGAAATGTTGATTTATTCATAATTTAATCAGGGATCTGAGATTATAATTTCTAAAGCAGATTGGTTGGTAATCTGTTCATCTCTTGGCGTCAGTGTTATTTATGTAAGCAACTGATTTTCTTGAAAGTTTGCATTTGGCCTTGGGATCATTGTTGGCTCATTTATGCAATAACATCCAGTGTGATTTTGCAGTTGTACTTGCCCTCTCCCTCCCCCACTTAAAAACTAGTTCTATCTTGGGAAGATGAAAATGCTGGAAATGCTTTTCAGAACTATGGGATTTATGGGTAACCCAGATTATTTAAGGTATATTTTTCAGATTAGTGAGGCAGAAACGATCCCTGGCAATAGTTCTGTTGGGATGACTCTTAGCCTGAAGATAACATTGTCATCATGGTAGTTTGTCTTCCAAACCCTATTCATGGAGTTTTGGTTCTAAGAATAAACATGTCTCCTTAAGAAGTTCCTGTAGTGACTTTTAAAAAGCTTGACAGTTTTAGGCACACATCTTTAACTAGGCGCACATATGTACAGCATTCCTGGTGTATTAATGCATATATACTTTCTGTTTTCAGCATCCATACAGGTAACTCTTGATCTCCACCATTGGGAGTTGTAAAAATCATTATAGAGGTGGAGTCAATTTAATGAAATGAGTGTGGGAGATGATTCAAGTTCCACCGGTTACATTGCTGGAGTCATTGAACCAATAGCATTCTTCTCATCAGCATCTGCAACATAACTACTCTTAAAACCCATTTTGTAATACAACACACAGACAAATGGTCTCTCTTGATATAATGACTGTTTTGTCCTTTTTGTTTTTCAGCAGGAAAACAATTGCTTATTTTTTTGCCTGCAGAATGCTGCTATCCAAATTAGAATGTAACTGAGAGTAGGAGCCAAAAGGCAATTTTCATTCTCTCCTGTTCAACCTGCAGTTTTATATAGTTCCTTCCCCAAGATGTGGGTTTTCTGAAAAAAAAAATACTGAATGCAAATTTTCCTGTGCAATAATTATGATATGTTTTTCATTTTTGTCTTACTATAGTCAGCATGTGCTGTATTTGGACAGTGTTATTTGATGTGAAACAAATTAAATTTAGTCTGTTATATGATGTTCAAATAAACAACCTTTTTTGGAAGCTCAGAACAGTGAGATTTTGAGTGTAGATTTTTCTCAGATGATGATGGTGCTTCATCATTTTATCTTTTTATTAACTTTCTGTAATGTAGATGACCTATCTTCTTTCTTTTGTAGCAACTTCATCCTCCATAGTTTTGGTATTTTTGTGTGTGCAATATTTTTCACTTGGCAATTTTTAAAAATTTTTCATTGGCTTCAATTGTCACTTTTTAAAAATTAGGCCCTGTGACTAAGGCTTGTCTGTGACTGGGCTTGAGCAGATCAAATCCATTTCTAACATATCCTCGGGGACTGACCATTGACAAGCCAGGTTCATGAGCATATGCGATTATGCATAGTGCACGTGTGAAAGTGCCTCTAGTTTATTCCTATCTATTTAATCCATAGCAGGTGGTTTTCCTCCATAGTCCAGCCTAACCACATGGGGGCTAGCTAGAGCGAAGAACAATGACTACTTTCTTTAATTTCCCTGCAGCTTTTTAAATTGATTTGCTCCTTCTCTTTCTCAACCATTGGAGCCAGCCATGGAATTCTTGCTTCTCAAAATCACTTGAAAAGCAAACATAAATAAAGTTCAGAAACTGCCAAACTTCCCTGAATAGAAAGGTTTGTCTCCTTTCCCTCCACCCCATCTTCTGGGGGAGAATTCACTGGAAGTAGTGCTAAGTTTTACAAGGAGAAGAGACATTGATGGAAATCATTTTCTGGATCACTGTGAATTAGTTTAGGATACTAGTGTGATTGGAAGCAAAACCTGATACCAAAATCCAGAATATTTTGCATTCCACCAGTGAAAAGTGATGAATACCAGTTGTATCAGTTATTGCATTTAACAATATATAGTGATGGTCAGGATATGCTGACATGCTCTTCTGATGTTTTGATTTGAAGTCCCATATATTAGCATGATTATCAGTGAGGGTGTTAGCTTTCATTTTCTTTAAACAATTTTTCTTTTGCCTGATAATTTCCATTGCATCCTTGATATGTCAATGTGAGTATGCATTCAGGCATATATAAATTATTGTATCTGCAGGGATAGTTTTTCTGTGTATGTATGTTATGCAGTGAGGGTCTCATTTTTTGAAAATAAATTGTTGATTATGCTTAAGAGAACAGATTTTTGAAAACAGCAAATTTATCAGCTGTTTCTCCAAAACTTTCAGCATATGTCTACATATTCTTTTCATTTTATTCATCTTTAACTATGATGATTAGAATTTTGCCTTAATTAGTTTAATAAATCTAGGAAAGCTAATGAGTGCTTAAGCAAAGAGATTGGCTGTGAATCATAAAGCAGTCTTTCCCAGTGTGAAATTCTTCAGAACTTATAGCCAACTCCCTTACTTATTAAGACGGTGGACAATGTGGCTGGGGATTATGGTATCCTGAAAGCACTAGATTGGTGATTGCTGCTTTGAAGCTTTGGTCTGAAGCGAATGCCAGGACCCAGAGGAGAACCATTTGTCCAACTTAAAAAGGAATACATCAGCAGTCCTGCATGACATTCTATTCTAGTTTACCACTTAAAATTTGAATGTTTTGAAAGGAGAGGAGAATAATTTTGGTTACTTGCTAAAACATTAACATTGGGCCTTCTGTTGCATGCTGTAAATAGGTCCATGTTATGGAAAAAGTTGAAGCTTCCTGTTCTAGAATCCTGAAGAGATCATTAATGTCACCAGAAGGCAGACATAATACTTTAAATACTTTTGAATCCAGATTTCTGCTAAGAAAACTACTATATTTAATTGATCTCCTTCACTGACTACATTAATATAATGTTGCTAACTCAATCACAGATTTCATATTTGCATAACAATATTGCTCTTGTCTTTGCAGGTGATGTAGTAAAAGACAGCCAAATGGAACTGCAGCCAAATGGAAATATTAGCAGTCACGACTCTATAGACATGGAAATGGACGAAGACACCAGTGCTCAGCTCAATATGCGTGGAGTGTTCCTTCATGTTCTTGGAGATGCCTTGGGTTCAGTTATTGTAGTAGTGAATGCCATAATATTTTACTCTTACTGGACTCCATGCCCGGAGGTTGGGGATTGCATCAATGTTTGTGTTAATGACCCCTGTACAAACTTCACTCAGCTTTCTCCACTGGAACGAGACCAAATCCCTGTAGCTGGTCCTTGTTGGGTTCTATATTTAGATCCTTCACTTTGTCTGATCATGGTTTGCATTCTACTCTATACTACTTATCCTCTGCTTAAAGAATCTGCTCTTATTCTTTTGCAAACTGTTCCTAAGCAAATTGATATTCGCTCTTTAAATGAGAAACTCCGTAAACTGGAAGATGTAGAAGCTGTCCATGAATTGCATGTTTGGCAGCTGGCAGGAAGCAGGATAATTGGCACTGCGCATATAAAATGTAGGGATCCAGAATCCTACATGAAAGTGGCAAAAGATATTAAGGAGATTTTTCATGATGAAGGGATACATGCAACAACCATTCAGCCTGAATTTGCCATTGTAAGCTCTGAAGAAGGTGTGAGTAAATGTGAACTTCCCTGCAGAACCCAGTGTGCTCTGAAGCAGTGTTGTGGGACTGTGGAAAAGGCTATGGGAAAGAAGATAGAAAAGTCCCCTTCAGTTAGTATTTCTTGCTCTGAAATACTTATTGACTCTCCACAACACAAAGCCCGGAGGACTAAATCAGAATGCATACCTGCTGTAAAATTAGACGCAGAGCCTAACCCCAACAAACAGTTTGAATCATCTTTGTAATTTCTAAAGTTATGCTGAATGAAATATGGCTTCAACTACAAATAAATTGCAAGGTAAAAAAGACTTATTAAAAAGAAGTTGCAAAGAAATGTAGTTATTGAAGTTCTGTCTTTGTTACCACAGTGAAATCCTGTTGAAAAGAACATACCGTCCTGACACAACATAATGTTTGTGTTAACTTGAGGCTAAATGACACAACATTAATGCAGAACCAGTTTCAACTCTATGCCTGATGGATTGAATTAAAAATTAAAATGATTCTTCAATAATCCCCTTTCCCCTGAAATTAGTTTATATTAAGTTTCTTACTGGGATTGTTCTTTCTGCTTGTTGATTTGTGTGTGTATGACCTTTTAAAAAAGTACAACTATTGGGAGAGGACACCAAACTTGACAGAATCTTTTCAGAAAATTAACCACTTAGCATGTGGTTACATTTCCTCTTAGATGAAAATGAATACTATTTTAAAATAAATATATTATGTAGCATTAATAATAACAATTTAAAATTTGCCCATTGACAAATATTCCATATTTGAATTGGGCCTGTGACATTAGCTTACTAAATATGAATTGGAAAATTACTTGCATTCCACCTGGACTGTTAAAGTGTAAGACAAAAATAGGTTACACTTATTTTCTCCTTTCCTTTCTTCCTTATTATATAAATCTTAGAATTTAAACTCTATAATAGCGTTTGCTGGGACTAGAGAGCCAGAGCTGGTCTCTGTCTTAGCAGTGTTATCTGTGGTGAACTGGAATGGAGAGATTGCTTCTGATAATTTTAAGTAAAAAAAAGGAAAAAATGTAACATCAAATTCATCAGCATATATTTGCTAAAAATTTAATATATTTCTTACTTTTGTAAACATATTTATGACTTAACTGAGCCATTTATTTTTGTTGTTGGATAAAATTACTCCGCTTGAACTATTCAATTCATAGTGAATTCTAGACAGCAGCCGATGGAACAAGATTGCTGCCTGCACCACTGGTTCAGATATCATGATACATTTTACTTGTGCACCGGGAATGAAGTGCACCAAACTTGGAGCTGATGGGCACACCCATTGTGTCCAGCCCATCCATGAGAACTAATGATAAGTTTTTGCTTAGTAGCTTCACTTTAGTGTTCTACCCAAATCCTAAGCCATTATCTGAATTTATTTTCAAAATAACATTCAAGGAATTCAAAAACTCAAGCAATGGATGGAATTGTTACAGAAAAATATGATTACAGCTAGCCATAGTTTGTCAACTTTGAAAAAGCCAAAAAGTGATTTATCAAAATAGAAGCAACTACTTCTGGATTTTCTTTCGGCCACATAAGAGAGGTAGTTTGAAGGCATGTGAGAGAAAATCTTTATTTCAATTATACAGTAGTAAATCCATTTTCTCCTATATTCCAGATGATTTGAACCATCTACAGTAATATGCCCAATAGTTAAGAGCAATGGGATAAATTAGTTCAAAACCTTTTGAAAGCACTAGATTGCTGAACACTATTATGAAAGATGATTATTGTGATGTCTGAACAGCCTTCAGTCAGTACTCTTACCTGTGACAGTTTGCATAGTCCGACACAATTCCTGCCTAATTCAGTCTTATATTTAGAAGGTTTTAAAAGCAATTCCACAAAATACTTTGTAAAATAAAGTAGAGGAGAGCGTCTCAATTTTGTTAAGTCACTTGTACATGGATTTATAAACCTCTAGCTTCTTAAACATGGTTCCACTGGTTACAAGTTTTAATCTGCAAAGTAGGGCTGATTGCAAATTCTCACTTGACATTAATGTCAATACCGAAGCATTTTTAGCACTATTGATATTTCCCCCCAATAGTTAAAAGATTCTAAAACACAGAGAAAAGCCAACAAAAAAAGAATGCAGGTGTGGTAAGTGTTTTTATATTACAAAATAAAACCATTGCATAGTTAACATGGTTGCTACATTTTACTTCTAAAATGATCTTATGTAAGGAAAACAGTTGTGTTTTCTTTTGTTTAAAGTCCACTTGTTAATACTCATAATTAGTTTCCGTACATTATTCCAAGCATGAAATAATTGCGTGGTATAATTCTCATGTTGGTAGCCTGATTGAAAAAAAAAGTTTTGAAAATCTCATGTTTTTCTATTCTATGGACAATAAAATTCACAAACCAGAACTAGAAATGTGCAAGCATGTATGTATGTATGTATGTATGAATACACAAAAAACCTAAATATTATAAATTAGAAGTCTTGCAGCTAAAGCTTCGTAATTTTTGAATGCTTTAGTTTGTATTCATTAAAAATTACAAGCCTCACTTTTTAATTTCTTAGCATGAACTGGCTGATTTTATTTAGGTTAGTTTCTGTACACAATGGAATATACAGTAATGGGCTGTTTCTGATTTTTATTCCTTCTTTGAAAAAAAACTACCATCTCAGTAAAGTATGAAGTTTAGCTAATATTTTGAGATGTTAGTACAGTGATAAAATAGGAAAACATCTTACATAGTTGTCAGGTTTGGTTCTCTTTTTAATTATACATCAGCTTCTTTTTGTGGCAGAATATGTTGTATCATATCTATTTTCACAGGTATGTTTCAGGAATATTAGCGAGGTCATTTCCTAGTTATATTTTAAATAAAATTGAACATCTTGAATAGCTTTAAGTACAGGATGCTTCTTACTTTATGAATGTGATCATATTGAATAATGGGGCCAATTTTGCAATTCTTTTTTCCCCTGATTGACATGGTATGGGGGAGGGGATGTTTCAATTAGAGTTACACCAGTGATAAGGAACACATTCTGTTTAATATGTGTTTTTGTGATAATTATCCGTTGTACAATAAATGTGAGATTGCTCCGTGAGTCTATTTTACTACAATTTCACATGATTAACCCCCCAGAAGTGTGTGTGTGTATGTATGTATGTATGCAATATATATATATATATATATATATATATATATATATATATATATATATATATATATATATATATATATATATATATCCATATCCATATCCATATCCATATCCATATCCATATCCATCATGTGCAGTGTGTTTTTAATCACAAATGCACAATTGAGCAAGTGCTGTGTCACACTATGTTATGTAACATGTAAATACTCAAATGATGGTAAATGACTTGATTATCTTTTACTATTAAAGTGTTTGAAGGAGTGGCCTGTAAAAGAAAGACTATGTCTTTCTAAAGCAGGACAATGTTTAAAAGTGTTACCGAAAGCTTGGCAGAATGCTTCAAAACTGCTTGAAAGAACTACCGCTCCAAATCTCTTAGTTAAAGTTTGCCTTTCTGTTAGCCATGAGCACTGGACAAACTTTTGCTGTATGTAAAGCAGGGGCCTGTTTTGGAGAGAACCAAATACTGAGTAAATTGAATTAATGGGAAACAGTGAGGATAAATGCACTTTTTGGCACTTCTCCTTGAAGGGGGAAATCATTTTAACTTTTCATCTCCTTTTTTGATTTTTTAAAATTTTATCAAACATTTATTGCATATGTAAGGGTATTAAGTAGAATATTTAAATACGCTGCTTTAATTTCCCAACAGCATCAATGTAGCATTTTTGGGACTCTGGCTTATGTTTACAGAACAATTATCGAATATTATAATGTAGATTGTTTCTATCTTTCACTATCTCATTGCCTCTTAGTGGATTGAACGGTACTAATACTTCATGTGCCTGAAATAAGGTATTTGATCATATTCTCATTTTTCTATGTTAAACCAATTGTAGCCTTACTGATACTGGGAGCTTTCATTCATTTGTATGATCTTGGGTTACATCATTAAATTGACCACGTGAAGACTACTTCCATGTTTTAGAAATATGTGAGCCTTATTTTTTTCTCTCCACTTGCTAAATTTATATATTAAAATGTTCTGGAGCATAGCCTCCAAATCCACATGCTCTGCTGTAGGGAGGGAGGCAACCTTTTGCACTCCAGGGGTTGTGTTTGAAATCATTGTTTGGGAGATCGAGATGGTATATCTGTATTGATTACAGTACTATCGATAACAATGAGCTGTTAAACCAGTCGTGGTGTGGTGTTTCTTTGCTTATAAACTAAAGAAAAGGAAATAAATGTTGTTAAATATCTATGATAACTGGCACAGTCCTTTGTTTCCCCCCTCCCCTTTAACATCTCTCTCACTTGCTAAAATTCCTTTGGTGGGGTTAACATTAGCTATTTAAATGGAGGTTTGGCATAATACAGAATCGGTATGAGTGTTTCCACAAGGTTTCATTTTATCTTAACATCTCAAGCACCAATCCAGCTGAAAGGAGAATGTTTGTCAAGTTTTTTAGTCCAACTAATCTAAAACTCTGGAATTTCCTGATTGTTTTCCGTCCAAATATCTAGGTTCAACTCTGCTTTCATAATTTTGAATGTCAAGACACAAAAGATCATTCAAGCCCAGCTGCACGCTTAGATCCATAGATCTAACTAATCAATAGACTTTTGCGGTACCTGGAGTCTAGGCAGATGTCAGAATCTAGCTGATAATGGTAGATCCAAAACATTAAGCAGTATTGGGTTGAGTTAGTACTTGGGATGCCACCACGAAAATTTAAGATTATAGATTAGACTGATAAATAAGGGAGAAATAAACCTTAGAAGACACCATGACAAATTCCTTCCATATCATTTCAAAGAAATATATGTAGTGACGTAGCACCTGTTTAGACCTGAAGGAGGCCTTATTTTTAACACTTGGGAAAACAAACAAATTGTTTACTTTGCAATTCCATTATGTGTCATCAAGTCAGTATTATTAGCATCTGTGTAGAGAGATTTTCTCCAGGTTGATTTTAGTTTGCAATAGTTTATAGATTTTGACTAACTTGAAAAGATGTGTCTGAGTTCATTTTCTTCATCAGTTTTCCTACCATTCCTTTTTTTGTGTGTGTGCCACACCTTTCAGTTTAGCATGGGGGCCAGGATTATCTTCATTTTTCAGATGCTCTGGGAGTTGAATGAAAACCAGAGCTTATATTAATTAACTGAATAATGCATCTCTTTAAATCATTTTGAAACTCTTTACTATCCATTTTGTTAGATATTTCCAAATTTTAGTATACGAAACCAGTTTTCCATAATTCTGTAAAACTCCAACAAAGAGTTTTTGTCTTCCTTTAGGAAGGTATTTTTGACTACCTAGATCAGGGGTGTCAAATTCCCAGCCTGTGGGCTGGATGCGTCATGCTCGCCACTCCCCCTTTAGTAGGGGGGGTCACAATACATCATGTGACGACATGAGTTTGACACACCAGTTCTAGATCTAAAGCAAAGCTTCAAGATGATGTGATCAGAAGCAAACATAATATTTCAAATGGGGATGTCCCAAAGATTTACACTATGAAACAGCTCTACATATCAGCAATCCCATCCTCAACACTAAATTTCCTGTGTGTATTAATTGCTGATCTGGGAGGTGCATTTGTTTTTAGAGATTCTAAATGCAAATGTAATGTTTATTTGCAACCAGGTATATTTATTTTGAATTTCAATTGCACAATCTTTTTTTTTTAATACAGTTAAGATAATAGTGTAGATGCAATACTGTGTTGAGTCCTGGGATTTTGAAAGTACACCCAATGCTAAGAGAAAGCAGTAAACAAGTAGGTACTAATACTTTATTAAAAACTGGGTGTGTCTTCCCTGAAAAAAAATCTGAAGACATTTGTGAACTTAATGCCACCAAAGCTGCAGAATAAGATATATTTTAAATAACACCAGGAGGAAGCAAACACTTTAAATAGAAGCTTAAAACAGATTGAAGTGGTTAAGTATGAATAATATATTAATACTGTGTTAAAGGATTGAAAGAGCCAGGCATAAAACTAAAAACCTGGAGACTGAATCCTTGTCCTGCTTTAGGCATAAAGCCAATCACTCTGTCTCAGCCCCAGGATGGAGACAATGGCAATCCACTTCTGAAAAACCTTCTCAAGAAAACTCCAGGGACTTGTTCAGGCAGTCAAGTTGACTCCAAGGCATTCCCCCCTCTCCCCCCCAAAAAGATGTAATTGATTAGTAGAGCTGAAATGAAGTTATAATGGATGGGTAAGGAATTATTTGGCCAAATGAACCAGCCTGTATTCTAGGCTCATTCAAACAATACCATTGATTGATTGATTGATTTAATCAATTTATATAGCTGCCTACCTCAATGACTGGGTGGTGGATAATGATTAAATTAAAAACATGCATACACCAAAATGAAAATACACATCTGCCCCAAACCCCCTAACAATCATCAACATAACAAGGAGATGAGTGACTTCATATACTTGGGGTTTCAGGCTGGGACACATTATTTTGCTATATATTGATGAGCAGTTTGTTTCTGGGCTGTATTTCAGAAGTTGCATTTAAAGCTGAATATGGCCCAAGTCCAGTTACTGCGAGGAAAGACAGATTTTTGGCTGAATAACATTTTTAAAAAGTCACTCTTGTGATAGATTCCCCCCCCCCCCCCCCCATGCACAATGTTAAAACTTGAGTCTTTCTTAGAAACTAGTCCTGGAATTAAATGAAAGGATTTTTTTCACAAGAAGCTAAACAGAACAGTAAAATTAAGTGTCAATAGTAACAGCAGGCAATTTGGTTGGTTCTAAATAAGAACTCTAGGTTTATGGTGGTTTGGGATATCAATAACTACTAATATAGATGACTGTTAAGTTTTGGTAGATGAAAAGATGAGATGGGTCATTCCAATCAGATTTTTGAAAGAATGGAATGGTTGTAAATTAGAAAAATGAAAAAAAGATATATATGGGTATTTATTTATTTTTAATGCAATTATATCCTATGGTGACTCCAGATTTTCTTTCTGAGCATTATGTGTATACTAGCAATTTGTTTTGTAGATAATCAACTAATATATTTTCTTAGTTTAACTTCCTCGTTCTTGGCTTAAAACCTTTTCTTGCTTAATCCTCCTTCAATTACTTTGTTATTCAACTTCCTATTCCTCTCTTTTCCCACGTCTTCTCTTTCCTTTACTACATATACACAGGCACAGCTATTTCAGTGTTTTATTTTGGTGATTTTTCTCCAGTTTGACAAGTTTTATTTAGTTTATTTACCACAGTCGCCAAAACAAAGAATCCATATGCTTCCTTTTTATATAACATGTTTAATTGGAAATAACATACTATAGGTATTTTCTTTTGTCCATGCAAGCAGTATTACCTTCCCCATTTCAATTTGATCCTAATGAAAAGTGGCTGAGTATGCATGTGTTTTAATAGGCTATGCAAAGTAACAAATGCTAAGGATAGACATGATGATGACTGTGGGATAACAACTGTGTCACTGACTTTAAAAACTGCAGTGATTCACTTAACAACTGTAGCAAGAAAAGTCATAAAATGGGGTAAAAATCACCTAACAAATTTATCCCTTAGCAATATAAATTTTGGGCTCAATTGTTGTTATAAATCGAGGACTACCTGTAATTCAAAAAGACCTACATCCATCCCCCCCCCTTTTAACTGCTTTATAAACTTTCTGCATTTCCCCCCATTTTGTTGCAAATATAATGGGTATTGTTAAATATTTACATTTTCTTCATATTATATAAGAAGAAAATGGAACTCATTTTTTCTCAGTTCACACTTCAAAGCCTGGAATGAATTGGGATGGGCTTCCCACCTCTTTGTGGTCCTATTACAAGGCTGGTTAGACTACTGCAACACAAGCTCTTGCTACAAAGCTAGTAATGCAATCTTTGCAAAATGCAGAGTGACATAACCCTAACTTACAATTACTATGTATTTTGGAATCTGAAACTTGTCATGCTTGTTATAAGTGACTCTATTCTAAACTGGGTGTGCATGTCTTTATTAAGTCAATCTGCATTTATAATATTGGAAAGAACAGTGTTCTTTATTGAGTAGTGCAAGGGCAAAGGGATCAAGGACATGTAGCTTGACTTATATGCAACTATGCTTAAACATCAGCTCAACAAAATCAATTTTTTCACATCTGGAATGATCAGATAATTGCTGGTCATTTCGTGCCAGTGAAGAGGAAAAACTTAGAAGGAAAATACGGTAACATCCTGCCTTCTCCTAGCCCCGTTTTACAAGTAATTTATATGCTGGCTTAGCTCAAATATTTAGCAAACATTACACCAAAGGTGGGTTGCTCCCGGTTTGGTCCAGTTTGGCCGAACTGGTAGTGGAATTCAGTGCTGGGTTGCAGAACCAGCAGCGACCCAGGCCAGCCACGCCGCCGAACCGGTTCCCTCGCTGTTGCTGGGCCACCGCCATTTTGCTTCTTAGTGACTGCATATGCGCAGTTCAGTGTAAATTGTTCTGTGCATGCGCGAAGAACAATTTACATTGAACAGTGCATGTGTACACTGCGGGTCTGGCACCTGCGCGAGGGTTGCGAACCGGTAGTAAAACCGGCAGCAACCCACCCCTGCATTATATCCTTGCCACAACTACTGAGTAATATATCTTGGATTATTCACAAACATTATAACCACTTGCACATTTTTAAGAATGGAAATCCCTTGAGGTGGGTGAGTATATGTGTGTCTTGAAGGGAGCAATAGCTTAACATTCTGATTCTGACCCATGGGTCAGAGGCTTTTTCAAAAATGGCAAAGTGTTTACAAAACTTGCTTTACGTTTTTCTGCATCTGCTACAGAATCTCGTAGGTGCTGAGCATGCAGGTACAAGGTCTAAAGGCTGGGCTGTTCAGCCAGACTCAGCAGTTCTGCTCCTCAGTCTGCATAACTGTGTCAATATTACACAGCTTGGCTTTTGGCAGCAAGATCAAGCAGGACCCAAAATGTATGGGGTTCTCACAAGCTGCATTAATCTATACACATGCAAGGTGAGCATAGTGAGTGGTCGAGAAGGCAGGAAAAAGGGAAAAAAATGCCAATTGTTTGAAAGTGTATGAATGCATGAAATCATTGGCAAAAAAAAAATCTTCCTAGCTGATTGCAGGGGAGAGAAATGCATTCCACTGACAGTTAAATAAGCATTGGAATCAACATTCTCTTCCTGAATCTACCATTTGAGAGTCTAGCAGTTACAGTTTAGAATGCAGATACGTTTTTTGAAGTCTCATCCCTTTGACCTTAAACCTTTTTACCCCCAAAGGTAATTGGGAGGAAAGAAATGCCTGACGATCAAAATAGCTACTGATTAATAAAAAAAGATGGGGTTCCCCAGTGACAGGAAGATAATCAAAAGCAGCAGCAACATATATGCCTTTAATGGAGGCAACCAGGTTTATGAGTGAGAGAGCAGACTTTCAGTTTCCCTAGAATTCTTTGGTAGAAGTTGAAGATTTAACTCTCAAATAAGGGACAAGGAAGAGGAAAAGACACTGAGTTTGATGGCAAGAACAATGGCTACCTATGGATTGTAAAGCTCTTAAGATGGAAAGCAGGAAGAGCTTGTTACTATGAAAACTAGGCTTATCGATTTAAATATTAAACCTTATGTAACTTTGCAGAGCTAACAAACGACATGGTGAGCAAAAAAAGAGAAGACGCTTTCATTGGCTGCTAATGGAAACAAAACAAATCAAACCCTCTGGAGAGTGCTGAGCATAGAAATCCACAACCGTTCTCCCTCCAGAAAATATAACAACTCTTGTTTGTGCAGCTGAATCTGTCTTCAGAACCAGCATGAGATGAGTTGGTAAATTGTCAAGAGAACCGTATTTTCCAACCTCTTAGCTATAAAATCATTATTTCACAGGTTATTGTATCTGAGCAGCTGTGACAGCTGTGAGGCTGAGGGTGGGCCTTGCCAAACAGCTTCCTTTAGACATCTCTGTACCACTATGGAAATAGGGTGCTAGACTAGGTGGATTTATATGAAAATTATAAGAAAAAAAATCCCTGTAAAAAGGAATTATGTGGTTCCTTGTGTACAGCCTTAAGCTCCTTGCTGGCAAAGCAAAGTATAGATTATAACTATTGTCTGCAACATAGGAGTTCCTTGTAAGTCAGGAAAAAATAGGTAAGGAAAATTAGATATTCCTATATTAGTGGAATTAAATTTAAAAAAAGTTATATGAGCTGAAAAAAATGATTAAACCATAGTTAACTAAGCCTACAGAACTCCATTAACACTGTTGCCATGTTCAGTTCTGTGCCAGCAATTGCAGTTTAACTGGTGCTGATGAACTCAAATATTTGCAACTACTATATATGTTTTTGTTAATCCTAACGAAGGCCTGATATATTACTGTTACTCCTCTCCTCCTGCTCCTAATTTTAAGAATTTAATCTGAAACTATTTTGAATCCCCCCCTTCCTATTATATTATAATTGGTTCATCCTAACAAGTGTTTTTGGTGCCTGTTTTAGTCAAGAATTTCTGTTAAGAGATAAAATTGATGACATCTGAGTTAGCCTCTTATCTCATGGTCAGTGAGCTTTAAGTAAACAGAAGCCTGATTAGGTTATATGGTTCATAGCAGAGATGTCTCAGGGAGTGTCTTTTCCTCTGACTTTGCACTTTGGTCAATGTAGACAGTGGTGGTAAGTTGTAAATTGAAATTGTAAGACTTAAATTGAAATTGTAAGACTTCTGAGGAGATGTGTATAAAATTGCCCCATTTAGATCCAAGTAGACCTGTATTATTACACTTGGCAACTTTAAGATGTGTGGACCTGAATTCCCAGAATTTCCCAGCTACACATTGTAAAGTTGCCAAGTATAGAAAACACTGATACCGACAAACGGCCATTTTAAGAATTTGAGAGGCTTATTTGAGATATGCAAATTTAAGCTGTAATGATGTAAAAAAGATGTGGAGATTCTAGAAAGCATACAGAGAAGAGCAACAAAGATGATTAGGGGACTGGAGGCTAAAACATATGAAGAATGGTTGCAGGAACTAGGTATGTCTAGTTTAATGAAAAGAAGGACTAGGGGAGACATGATAGCAGTGTTCCAATATCTCAGGGATTGCCACAAAGAAGAGGGAGGCAAACTATTTTCCAAAGCACCTGAGGCCAGGACAAGAAGCAATGGGTGGAAACTAATCAAGGAGAGAAGCAACTTAGAACTGAGGAGAAATTTCCTGACAGAACAATTAATTAATGGAACAACTTGCCTCCAGAAGTTGTAAATACTCCAACACTGGAAATTTTAAAGAAGAAGTTGGATAACCATTTGTCTGAAGTGGTGTAGGGTTTCCTGCCTAGGCAGGGGGTTGGACTAGAAGACCTCCAAGGTCCCTTCCAACTCTGTTATTGTATTCTATTCTAAGCCCTTCCTCTTTCAACTCACTCTTATCATGTCCCCCACTTCTATTGGCTTTATAGATTATAGTCAAGAGTCCAATAAATAGTTAGTTGGGAAGCTCAAAAATACTCCAACCGCTTTTGGGATTATATTTGAACTGATTATTAATACTGCCCTAAGTGATATGTGTCCAGCAAACTGACCACTTCAAATAGTCTTTGCACAAGTCAGAAATCATGTGAAATGATCTACAGATATAACATAATGAGTTCTAAGGATGGGATGAACAGAATTTGAAAAAGAGAATTTATTTTGATTTTTCTATTGATGTTTGTAATAGATTACTTCATTTAAAATTCAGCAGGCATAAGGAAATGCATTCTATTTTTTCCAGCTTGCCAAGAAACCCCTATTCTCTTAATAATAAACAATCCAGTCTTTCCTTCAATCTAAGATCAAATGCTACTGAGAATACTGGAGGCAAGGTAACTAAACAAGTGGGGAGATTGTAGAGCAGTGTTTCTCAACCTTGGCAATGTTAAGATGTGTGGATGTCTAGAATTCTTTGCCAAGATTGAGAACACAGTGAACTAAAGAGAAGGAAAGAATGAACGTCCTGGAAGCAAAAAAGAAAAGAAAAGAAAAAAAGATTGCCACTCAGGTTATATGAAGTCATTTTTATTTACCTATATAGTAGTTTATTAGACAAATCACAACTCGAGTTCGTACACAAGCTGTAAGGAGACACATCCCATGACTTAGGGTACATAAAAATTAAGCAAAAATTAAGCCTTGGCCATCTACCTGTAATGAGGGGGCTTGAGGTAAGATGAGGCACTCCTTTAGGCTTCATATGAAGCATCATGAGGGACTCCTAAAATTCAGATTTTAGAGCAATATTTCTCAAACCTGGCAACTTTAAGTGTATTGACTTCAACTCCCAGAATTTCCCAGCCAAACATTTTGGGGGTTGCAGTCCCTATTTTTTTAAGTGTCAATTTTGAGAAATTCTGTTTTAGAGGGCAGTAGTGGGAGTCCTTTTGTAGATCAAGGCCAGGATCTTTGATTATTGAGACACTATATGTCTCTATCTATTATTTCATTTCACTATTTCATTTTTTTGTTAAGTAACTTCCCTCCCTGATGTAGATTTACAATCAGAAAGACCAAATGTACGTGTAAACATGCCTCATACATTCATGCTGAACTCGTTAATTACAGTGATCAAACCTGTCATTTCACATGTCTCAAAGTTCAGGATTACGCTGTCAGTTAAACCACTGGAGAGGGTGTGTTACTTTCGGAATATTTTCATCATAACATTTTCATTGCTGCCTGTGTTATTTTAGGAACAGCCTTCAGTATTTCCTGCTCTTTGGGTGGGTTTTCTATTTGCTTCTTTTTTATTATTAGGATTTAATTAACACCTCTTTGCCCTTTAGGCTACAATTCTATACACATTTACCTCACAGGAAGTACCTCTGATGGATGGAACTTACCAATTGCGACATGTTCTTATTGTGTGCCATCAAAATTACTCTTATGATACCATTGTAATTATTTGTCTATTTATATGACTCGAATATCATTATTTCTAAATGGATGAAAACACAACAGCAAAGATTGTCTGACTGGCCTCTTGGGAAAAGGGAACTAGATGCCACTTGAGACAAAAAAAAACCCCAAGTGATACAGATTGTTTCTGTTTCTGTGGTTAAGGGAATCTGTGGTTTCAAGTATTTTAGAAATCTCCTTACACCCAAGCTCGTATAATTTTCTGGCAGCTGCACTTCCTGGCTGGGTTTCCAAAACTGGCAGCTGTGTTTGTTTTAAGGCATACGGCTAGAATGGGTCAAGTGACTAGCAGATTCTTGAACCTTTAGATATCAAACTATGATACTCAAACATCTGATAGCTGAAGTACAATGCTTCTGAAATTAATTAGGAGGTATCCTTTCTTATACCTGAAAATTGCTTGTCCTCCCAAAGGAGTGTTGGAAGAAATGTCCACCTAGGTTCAGTTCCAAGTGGGGAGAAAGACACTGGAAACATGGAGGCTGATTGGAAATATGTTTTAATGGTGGACAAGACCACATGGTTTGAGATCCTGGGCAATAGAGCACATGGGGGGGAGGGAGGGAAGGAGGGAGGGAGGGAGGGAGAGAGAGAGCGAGAGAGACAGAGAGAGAGACAGAGACCCCCTCTTTTGGGCTTTGAACTTGCTTCCTGTTCCTGTGAAAGAAATGTATTCTGATTGGTTGTCAGACTCCCATGGGGCCATACAGAGGTAACTTTGTAGGTTATCTTGAGTCCTAGGCTTGGTTGAACCTTGCTGGGTGATGCAATCTCCCCAGGTGCCAGGGGGTGAGTTCTATTGCTAGATGGGTAGAGGCAGGGGTGGGTTCCAGCAGTCACTACTGCTGCTTCGCTCATGGGTGTTTTGCGCGTGCGCATGTGCAGTACAATAAAAATGGTCCTGCCCATGCGCAGAAGCAAAAAACAAGATGGCAGCACCTACAGTGTCATCCGGAGAACTGGTTTTGGGGTGTGGCAGCCTGGGTCGCTGTCAGTTCCAGCGACCCAGGCTGCCAAATCACTACCGGTTCGGCCGAACTGATCTGAACTGGTAGGAACCGACCACTGGCTAGAGGACTAATCCTATCATGTCCTGAGGATCATGTCTTAATCCCATCACCCTGGAGTTGAAGGGGGGGCAGGGAGCTGCTCTGTCTTTAAAAACATGTTTCTCCTTTTCTCATCCAGGGAAAAATAATATTCTGCCTTTTTAATATTTCTTAGAATATTTCATTCTTTTAAGAGGGGTGGGTACTAACTTCCTACAGGGGCATTGTCCTGCTTCAGTATGTTGCAATCCTATGTCTACTCAATAAAAGATGGTAATAAAAGAAGAAGCACCAAGTTCAACCCTAACAATCATCAGTTAGAGTAATTAGGACACCTAGGAGGATTCAGCACCAGTTCAATGTACCTTTTGAGTTTTGTGAGCTTACCTGTTGGCTGGGTTCAAAAGCTAGGCCACCTTATTTCTCACTAGAATTTAGCATACTGCATTTGTTTTGAACCCATAGTAAAAGTAGACTTTCCTTTCTTCCCTTTTATCTGTGTGTGAAATGGTAATGGGAAAGGAGAGGAGCTATGATTCAGTAAAGCTTGCGCAAGATCTGTTTCCTAATCTACAAGAATTCTGGCCTCATCAGGACTACTGGTTCCTGGGCTTCAAACCTTTCAAGAGAAAGGAACTTCCATATCTTCTCAGTCTTCCTCCCCTAAAGGAACAATTGCAATATTTATTCATCGTCTTTAATTTGACAAATACCTACAACATGATATAAGGATATAGATTTGGGTGGGGGTCAGGGGAATGTAAGTAACTTGTTTTTATTTCCGGTAGAGATGAGAAGATGTTTTGTTACTAAAGATAGTTTGGAGCAAGGCAGTGATTATCCTTAATTGGTTTTTGAGTTGGCAGGTTTGAATCAGAAAGAAGAATTGTCAGCATGGGAGCATTCTGTGTTAGGAAGCAATGTAGAAGGTGTCTCTTTAAGATCCTAAGAAATTGCTCCACACTCTGAATTTATAATATCTCTGGCATAAGGTAGTAGCTTCTTTGTACAGTTACATAATTTTAGGACGAAACATGATTAGCATACTGTACTGTATATTGCATCATTATGTCTTTAATTATTGTTGCTGTATAAAAATTATGATGAGAAAGAACATACTGTAACATATGGTAGGTTTGGCAAAGTTTTGGGCCAAGTAGGTAGAATTGCATTGGTGAGAATACAGTTTGTCATAGATCCGGGCTGTCAAAATCCCAGCCCGCGGGCCGGATGTGTCACGCACTGGCCATGCACACACACACACAGTTTAGCGAAGGGTAAAAAATACTGATACATCATGTGACGCCGTGACAACACGAGTTTGACATTCCTGTCATAGATAAAACAGTTCCCATAAAACAGCTACCAGATTGCAGCATATGTGTGTGATTCCATAATCAAAATGTTAGATATCTACATAAACTGCTGTAGTCTTCACTCAGGTCCGCCGTTTAGGCGGGAACAGAGGGTTGCTCTGATTGGTTGAGAGGTCCGCCAGCTCCCCATAAAAGGGGAGCTGCCCGACCCCGCAGAAGCTGGATCGGATCTACTTGACTTGAATAAAGAGCTGTTGTTACGTTCGTCTGGAGTCTGTCCTCTCATTGCCCGGATCTAACACAAAATGTTCAGCATGCCCAATTCTAAATATCCATTCTTTAGAAAGGTTGCTTGCCATAACTCCACATGCTATCTCAGATACTTCGTTTCCTAGCAGCAGCATCCACCACCCATGTTATCTTCTAAAAATGCTTGGATGTCCATGTTGGTGTAAATAAATAAAGATGATATTGTGCTTGCTCTGCAATATGCTACCTAATCATTTCATTGTTTGTATCGGTAATTAAAAAAATCAAGTCAGGTGGAATAATGAGTGCTAAGGGAAGTGTCTACAGGAAAACTCATATCTGTCTTGGCCTATGGAGCAGCTTAACGGTAAAGGTTCCCCTTGCACATGTGTGCTACGTGTTCCTGACTCAAGGGGGGGGTTCACATGTCCGTTTCAAAGCTGAAGAACCAGCACTGTCTGAAGACATCTCCGTGGTCATGTGGCTGACATGACTAAATGGTGAAGGCGCATGGAACACTGTTACCTTCCCACCAAAGGTGATTACTATTTTTCTACTTGCATTTTTACATGCTTTTGAACTGCTAGATTGGCAGAAGCTGGGACAAGTAACAGGAGCTCACTTTGTTACGAGATGCTAGGGATATGAACTGCCGAACTGCCAATCTTTCTGAATGACAAGGTCAGCATCTTAACCATTGAGCCACCATGGTCCTCATAGACAAGGTTAGACCTTTCTTTTCTAGCAGAAATTTCTGATCAAAAATTATCCTTAGAGATATTGATATGAGGTTTAGAAAAAAGAAACTATTGCAATCAAGGGAACTTTTTCATAAGTTTCACCACCAAATTTTAAAGAGAAGGAGAAATACTTTTTAAAAATTAGATTTATCACCACGGGGGAAAATTCCAAACATTGTAATGCAAGTGAAAATTGCCTTTTCTACTCATAATTGTTTTAAATGTAGATGGTGTACATGATACATCAAAGAGCCTAACTGTTAAATACTGGATTTAACAATTTGTGTCCTCTTATTTCTGAGTTTGTACTACGCATTAATTTGTCTCAATGTGATAAATACAGGCCTTAGAGTATTTGTACACTTAGTGTATGGTTTAGTAATCACCTACAGATTTCACTGACTAAGGCCCTTGACCTCTTCTCCAAGATGCTGTTTTAAGTTCAGATATTTTTCCAGTATTGTTGAAAAAGGAGATAATCTTCTTTTGAAGCAGGTTGACTCTGTTTTGTCTTTGGACTCTTGAGTGAATGATGCAACAATATTCAGATTTGATGAATCCAAGACTCACATTATTCAGACACCCAGTAGATACCTTACTTATAATTAGGTCTTTGGGCTTACATTCACTTTGATCATGTTATTAATGTACTTCTCATCTCTCTGGTGTACACTTTGGAAATGAATGCTACAGACTAAGATTAAACCAGAGCAGGCTTTCAAAATGGGATATGCTAATTTATATTTAAATTATACTCATTATTTCTAAATCTGTATCCATAGATGTAATTAGTGTATGCAGATGTGATACCATCTTTTGTTCTCTTTTTTCCATGCTGAATAAATGACCATATTTGCTAATTCTTTGCTGACTTCACAAGCAAGCCAGTTTTGAATGTGAATCAAAATATAACATAGTGGAGAGGTGGACTGACACAGGTGAAATTCATGATTTTAGAAGAATAACTTCTTCAGAGGGCTAGTAATGATACATTGTTGCCTAGATCATCACAATCATTTCCTAAATGACCATGTTTCAGAAAAGGGAAATACTGTTTGTGGCTCCTATTTTACCATGATTTCTACTGGTAGTGCTTACAAACAGCAGTTCAGTGTTTGTGACATCGTTTCAACTAATTTTCATACAAAAACAAAAGGAAAAATGTTAACTTTGCCTGCCATGTTAGAGAAGAAGCTGTTGTTGGTTGGGTAGTTGGAAGAATATTCAGTCAAAAGTTAAATGTTTTCCCCAAATAAGGTCCTGAGCAGAGATGGGTTGCTGCCGGTTCGGGCCGGTTCGGGCGAATCAATAGTAGCGGTAGCGGGAGACTCCTCCCACCCACCCAGACACTTCTGCGCATGTGCAGAAGCATCACACAGGTGTGGGAGTGTGCGCGGGAGCAGGCCCGAACCGGTAGTAAAGAAATTGGCAACCCATCTCTGGTCCTGAGGGAGATGGGTGGTTAAGAAGTGGGAAATATAAATGCATAAATAAATTTAAAAACCAGACAAAGCATTTAGGAAGGCAATGAAAACTGGTTCTTTTTCATTAGACAGTTGTGATTTAAAATATTTAAATAAAATACATATTTAAAAGTTATTTAAAGTAGTAAAATATTTAATAGTACTGTCTTCAACTCATGACCAATTTTTTAGTGATGATTCAAAGTTATGATGGTGCTGAAAAAAGTGATTTACAACTGGTCCTCACACTTATGACCATTGCAACACCTTCCAGTGATTGCAATTTTGATGCTGGGCAACCAGCTCATACAATGGTTGCAATGTCCTCTGTGTGCGCGTGCGTGCGTATATGTCACATGATCATCATTTGTGACCTTCCCAGAAGGCTTCCAACAAGCAGAGCCAATGGGGAAAACCAGGTTCACTTAATGACCATATGACTTACTTAACAATCACAGCAAAAATGATGATAAAATCAGGTGCAGTCATATGATGACTCACTTAGCAACTGCATCACTTAGCAATGGAAGTTATGGACCCACTTGTGGTTGTAAGCATGTGGAAATGACCTTGGGAGACAGAGAAAAGAGACCCAGCCAAGGGAACAGTCAAATAAGCAACTTAGCCCACAGCAGGAAGGTGGATAGGGACAGATAAGGAACTCTCCCTAATTACTTGGGTTGTAAATGAGATGCGGGGGGACGGACGGACGACAAATATACTTTTAGACTTACAATATAATCTAGACCAGGGGTAGTCAACCTTTTTATACCTACCGCCCACTTTTGTATCTGTTAGTAGTAAAATTTTCTAACCGCCCACCGGTTCTACAGTAATGGTGATTTATAAAGTAGGGAAGTAACTTTACTTTATAAAATTTATAAAGCAGAGTTACAGCAAACCCCTACTGCCCACCATTAAAGCTGGAACGCCCACTAGTGGGCGGTAGGGACCAGGTTGACTACCACTGGTCTAGACAAGAATTAGATGAACTAATTCTACTTTGTTGTAAAGTAGCATTAACAGAATCTTACAATTGTACTTCAGAGTTATTTTCAAGGGCCATATAGAGCACATTACAGTAATCCATTCATGAGCTAAGTTTCAATGGTTCTCTGAAGGGCCTCTTGACCAGACAAGAGTGCCACCAGAGAACTAGATGTCCCTATGCAAAGGTCCTCTCACTACAATTGCCACCTGTTCTTTGGGTATGAGCTACGAATTCAAGTCAACATTGAACAGAGGCCAATTTTCCAACGTGGTCCCCTCTTCATGGATTATAATGCCAACTCCCAGATTTCTGAGCCGGTAGAGTCATTGGGAAAAGATGGAAAGATTGCATTAATTGGAGGCAACCTCACTCTTTGCACACACAAACATGAAAAAGCCTTCTGTTGAGTGAAAGATAAACCCCAATGACCTTTCTTGCATAAGGCAGTACATTTATTTCACAACTTACTAGAAAGGAATCAGCTAAGGAGAAATTGGTAGGCTTTGAAGGGAAAAGATGAGTAATCTCTTGCCCTTCAATTTCCAGTTCAATTTATTCCCAACTCTGTGCGAACCACTAATGCAAGAGAAATTGCAATGTAACATGCAGCTTATTTTCTAGGCTAGAGAAAATGGTCAATAATATTAGCTTGGCACCTTTCATTTGAATTCAGTTTCAAGAGAAAGAATTACAAAAATGAAGAATCTGGAGGCCTAAAATTTGCTTGTACAAGAATAGCTATTTGAGGAGCCTCTCCTGGTAACAATCTTCTCTTTATAGACTCAGAACTGTTTAACTAAAACAGTTATCCTAAACACACAAGATATATGTAAAACTGTGTTTTCTTTGACTGGGAAAAAGCCCCCCTTTCTAGCAGTCATCAGTCCTTGTTTCTTCTGAGAGTTTTATAGTCCTATGGAAGACTAAATTAAGAATCTCTAAGCTTCTGTCTGCCCCCTTCCCTCTCCCCAGATGGATTAAGTGAGTAGAACAAGGATACATGTCATTTTCTTAAACAATGATGTTCATGGCAAGATATGGCAAAACATCCACACATGGCAAGGTATTCATTTCATCTGAACCTTCTAACAAAGGGAGAAATTTTTGGCCATTGGCACTGACATCCAATGTTGTCATGGAAGTGTTTACTGTGATTTATGCAACTTTTAAAAGACGTTTTTTAAAAAAGTTTTCTATTTTACAAAAGATTGAGTTTGAGGTTACACCCCACATAATTGTGGCTTATTTAGTACATAGTTAAACCATGGCTTAGTCCAATGAGAATCAGCCTAAAACTACAGCCCCTATGTTTGATATTAAGTTATGGACGGAAAGGGGTTTGAAATGATGTGGTCTAAGTCCTGATTTGGCATTCAGAGATCTCTTATGCTTCTAATCTGACAGGTGATCATGTAGATTCTGATTAGGAAACAGGTAGTTCACAGAAAGGGAGTGGAAAAAACCAGTGGCAATTATTTTATCCACAGTCAGCTGTTGGGCCAATTATGTAACCACAGAACAATTAAGCAAATAGACCACTTGTTCTTTTCCAAATGTCCCTTAGGTAGAAAGCATGCCAGACCTCTTGGATCAACTTCCTCTGCACTGTTAGAATGAGAGAGCTTAGGTTTTACCACTCCCTGGTTGCTACGGATGCCAATCATACCTTAGCTGCTGCTGATATCATCCTTTCAGGCTCTGTGCACCACCACATGCCAATAACAAGCCTCAACTTGATATCAGTGAAGTTGCTGAAAGGATAATATCTGTTTAGGATATTAAAAGTAGGTTAAAATGATCCATCTTAGTCAGGAAGTTAATGCAACATGCCAAGTCACGGCAAGCCACATACAGCTGACTCTAGGTCAGAGTGCCCTGTCTTGCTCACACATGCACAGGCTATGAGTGTTAGAAGCCTTTATTGAGACTTCCCAAACCTTGAATAATCTTCCCCAGAAATTCCCCACACCAACACCAGTGCAACCCCGAAGGAGTTCAATAGCTTAGTCCAGGAAAAACCCAGCACAAATCCACAGGACAAAGGCAAGTCCGCAAGGCATATCTAGAGTTCAAGAGGCACGATCCAAAGTCCGAGATACAAAATCCAGGTCTGGGAGCAAAGCAAGAATCACAGCGGCTAAAGAACCCACAGTAGGGAAACAGAAGAGTCTTTTCCCAGTGTCCTTTCCCTCCACATGCTGAACTAAGTAGCTACTCCCTGGTGCAGCCCATTAGGAGAGGCGATGCTGCCTCCTTGAAAGTAGCTAGGCTGACCTTTGTTGTGTCTGCCTCTTCTCATCCCTATGCACTCTCGGATTGAGAGGAGGAGGCAGTTCTTCCTCATCAGCTTCACTGCATCTCTGCCCGAAGCCTTTGGGCTTCCCAGCTGCAGCTGTGCCTCTCCTGTCCCTAGCTCAGCTGTCCACTCATCCGGTCACTCCTCCTGGCACTGCTTCGCTATGCTTGGCTTCACTGTTCCTGGTTCGGAGCCTCCATCACCCTCTGGGCATTCTTCCATGTCTCCCTCTGATATCCCTGGAACTGGCTCTTCTTCATCTGGACTGGCGTCTGGAGAAGAGTCTGGACACCATCGCAGAGTGCAATCAACAGTTTTACCTGCTATTTTCTTTAATTCTGCCACTTCACAAACATGGGATCTGTGTGCTATACTTTGATTAGCTTTCCTCCAAATATTTAAAAAAAAGTCAAAAAAGGCGCATCTATCTGTTGAGTATGGGGTACAAATAATATTTAAAAAGAAAAAGTGAAGTCACTTTATAAACTTTGTAATGGGATCACTTGTCTCAGGAGGGTTACTAATAGGCTCCCATCATCCATAACGTTCAGCGAATTAAAAAAAGTCAAAATGACAACTTTGACTATTTGATAAAGGCATTGCCATTTTTTAATGTGTTGCATACATATAAAATGTGTGAAACCTTGCATTGTGTAATCAGAGCTGCCATATTGACATTTTGACCTTCCATGTCTCAGCAACTTTAGAGATACAGCTGACGATCTGTAAAACATAAGATGCTCATTTAGGTCCTCAAAGCCTTTCCCCAAATATGGAAATGTTAGCTTCACGCATTTCAAGAGGACCCTGTAGATTACAAATGTGGGATTTGCATATGGTGTTTTGTTTTATTTTATCTGATTGTGAGTTAATCTAATTTTACTAATTAAACTAGGAAGCAGTTTTAGACAAAGCAACTGCTTCAGAGTGCAGAGAAGAGCAACAAAGAACTACCAGAGGACTGGAAAAGAGCTGATGTGGTTCCCATCTTCAAAAAAGGGAAAAAAATAGATCCAGGAAACTACAGACCTATCAGCCTGACCTCAATACCAGGAAAGATTCTGGAAAAAATAATCAAGCAACGAATTTGCGAACACCTAGAAGCAAACAAAGTAATAGCCAAAGGTCAACATGGCTTTGTCAAAAACAGATCATGCCAGACTAACCTTATTGCATTCTTTGATAATGTGACAAAATTAGTGGACCAGAGGAATGTCGTTGATATAGTTTACTTGGACTTCAGTAAGGCTTTTGATAAGGTAGACCATAACCTACTACTAGATAAAGTAGAAGAATGTGGGTTAGACAGCATCACCACCAGATGGATACGTAACTGGCTGACCAACCGCACTCAGCATGTAGTCCTCAATGGAACTGCATCTACATGGAGGGAAGTATGCAGTGGAGTACCCCAAGGCTCTGTTTTAGCCCCAGTACTCTTCAACATCTTCATAAATGATTTGGATGAGGGAATAAATGGGGAACTCATGAAATTTGCAGATGACACCAAGCTGGCAGGAATAGCCAACACTCCAGAAGATAGGCTTAAGATACAGAAGGATCTTGACAAACTTGAACATTGGGCACTATCTAATAAAATGAAATTCAATGGTGAAAAGAGTAAGGTTCTACATTTAGGCAATAAAAACGGAATGCACAGGTACAGTATAGGTGGTACCGTACTCAATAGTAGTAACTGTGAGAGGGATCTTGGAGTTCTAGTGGACAACCATTTAAATATGAGCCAGCAGTGTGCAGCAGCTGCCAAAAAAGCCAACACAGTTCTAGGCTGCATCAACAGAGGGATAGAATCAAGATCACGTGAAGTGTTAATACCACTTTATAATGCCTTGGTAAGGCCACACTTGGAATACTGCATTCAGTTCTGGTCGCCACGATGTAAAAAAGATGTGGAGACTCTAGAAAGAGTGCAGAGAAGAGCAACAAAGATGATTAGGGGACTGGAGACTAAAACATATGAAGAACGGTTGCAGGAACTGGGTATGTTCAGCTTAAGAGAAAGAAGGACTAGGGGAGACATGATAGTAGTGTTCCAATATCTCAGGGGTTGCCACAAAGAAGAGGGAGTCAAACTATTCTCCAAGGCACTTGAGGGTAGAACAAGAAGCAATGGGTGGAAACTAATCAAGGAGAGAAGCAACTTAGAACTGAGGAGAAACTTCCTGACAGTTAGAACAATTAATCAGTGGAACAGCTTGCCTCCAGAAGTTGTGAATGCCCCAACACTGGAAGTCTTTAAGAAGATGTTGGATAGCCATTTGTCTGAAATGGTATAGGGTTTCCTGCCTAGGCAGGGGGTTGGACTAGAAGACCTCCAAGGTCCCTTCCAACTCTGCTATTGTATTGTAAATTCAGTCAATAAATCCTGTTCTGCAGTAGTGGGATTCAAATAATTTAACAATTGGTTCTCTTCCCTAATGACCGGCTGGGCAGGCGTGTCTCGGTGGTCATGTGATTTGGTGGGCTTGGCCAACTCAACATCACTCATATTGAACGGCACCTCACCTCGCCCAGCCTCTTCTCATCACGCCTGGCCTTGCCTCACCCCTCCCCTCCTAGCCACTCCTTGTCACGCCCGCTACTGGCCCTGCCTCCCAGCTAGGCGAGTGGCCGAGTAAGTGGCCAGGCAGTGAGGTGAGGAGTGGCTGGGAGGGGAAGGGCAAGATGGGGCCAGGCGTGGGGAGGCACGCTATTCAGCCAGTTTGCCGAACTGCACAAAAAGTTAGCTACCGGTTCTACCAAACCTGTGCGAACTAGCTGAATCCCACCACTGCTGCTCCGGAAAACATGACTAGGAGACCTATACTGAATTCTTATTCTTCTCATAGCTTCTCACCACCATCAAATTGACCACTGTGAAAATTAACGTCCAGAGTAAAGAGGAACATTGGTCTGTTCAAATGCATATTTACATCCTTAAGAATACAACAATGCAACAATTCCTAGCTCTACGTGGGAAGGAGTAATGGACCAAGAGTCTTTTGGTGGTCTCTGTCCTACTTGATAATTTTTCATTAGATCGCCTTTTTAAAAACCAGTCATTTTGTTTGCAGTTGTTGAATAATACCGAGATGAATTGAGAAGAGGTGGTCTATTTGCAGAACTGTTTTCATTTCACCATTTCTTCCCCAGAGGTCTGTACAGGTAAAAACTGTTGTGTATGATGTGAAACAGAAGCCTTTGAATCCGAAACAGAGATTAGATCTAAAAATGACAGAATTAAAAATCTTGGTGATTGATTTATATGAAACAATTACCCAGCTTGAAAATTGTGATAATGTGTCACAGATGTGGAAATAGTATTGGAAACAAAGATCTTCAGTATGAAATTTACAGAGTCTATATTACAGACATAATTTATGATTAGAAACATGAATTACAACAAGAAAGAGCATATGACCACCATATTCCATTTGCTTCATCAAAAAAGAAAAACTAACAGGCAAGAAAAACACACTTAAGGAACTTATGCATATGCCTGAAAAACTCTCATTCAATTTATATAAAGTGTTTATATTTTCCAAACAGAAACCTAATTCCCTCGTTGCACTCAGTTGAGGAGAATAATTGAATCACATAAGCATAACAGACACTGGGAATGAATACCAAGATCTTGTAAACTATTAACTTCTAGCCTGAAACAATTACAGCAAAGCAATCTTACTTTGGAATACCATACTCTCTGAGATTAAATTGGCTTCAATCCTTCTAGCTTTCCAAAAAGCCTGAAAGGCCTGGAACTATTCCCAGCTATTGAGGGGTGGGAGATTAACTGCACTTTGTGCGATGTTCATAATTTATTAGATCTGGTTTTAGCTTGGTGATCATTATCAATATAAATTTGAGTTTATTATTTTACAAGATGTTTTCATCAGTTGTTAGTTACTTAAAATCTCTATGGTGAGGTGTACATCTAAATAAATAAATAAACTATATTATTTCACTGCCAAGGATACTTGGAGTAAAATATGTAATGCCTCTGATTTAAGAATTCAGCAGTTTTTCTATTTTTGTACTCAATTTAATAATACCAAGATAAACATCACTGAGGAAGAAATTAATGATTTTTAATACAATGTAGCCCTTCCCAAGATTATTCATCACCAAGCTGTTTATCTAGGCGCACCCGGATATCTTCAGGAAATAATTGATGCTATTAAATTTGTGAAAACAGGGTAAGCTCTTAGTACAGATGGCTGTCCTATTGAGAGATATAAAATATATATTGGTTTTTTCTTTGATTTTTTTCTCTCTCTCTCCAATATTACTCGAGTTACGAAGATGCTTTTTGAAACAAAACGTTGTCAACTTTTTAAAAAAGGAAATTTATATAAGTAATTTTGAAAGGTGATAAACATTGTTTTGGTTATGCAAGCTTTTGCTCAACATCCTTGTTAAATGATGATGCCAATAATTTGAAGTACATGCTGTCTTGCTGCACCTTTCTTAATCCAGCTGAATCTTTGCTGAGGATATCATAGGTGCTCTCCTTGGTTTAACACATTGTGGACAAGTGCAGTGAGCACACTTCTGTTTGCTTAAGGATTCCCTTTTGCTCTTGGATGTGAGATCTGCAGCCTAACCGATATTCTATGTCAAGCTCTGCAACACAGCTATATTTGAAAAGAAGGAATCATAGAATAAAAACAATGCAACACCCTCAACCATATTTAGTATGTTTGCCTTCCTTTCAATACATGGGGTCTATTGAAATGGGAATGGACAACCTAGTGAGGTTGTCTATGGAAAACCAAATTAATGCTGATCCATAATATTATACCTGTGGTACAGGGGTGTCAAACTGGTGGCCTGTGGGCTAGATGCATCATGCACAGGCCACGCCAGCTCCGCAAAGGGAAAAAATGTCGCGTTATGTCACGTGACGGCAATGTGATCCCTTGAGTTTGACACGCATGCTGTAGTATGTATCTCTGCAGATTCCCTTGTACTGTAGAGTCCTTGAACCATCTTCTAGTGCAAGGAAAATAGTTGATACTAATAGTGAAATCTCTGTGAATCTGCTTTGAAGTCTGTTGAATTCAATGGTGCTTACTTGCACAATAATGGAAGTTGGATTATAGCCTAAAGTATCACTTGCCGATTGAAGCAATAGTTAAACGTGTTATGTGAAGTCTTAAAAGGTATGCCAGGGTTTGCAATAGTTAGCACCTGCAGATTATGTTACAACTACTATTTTTTAAAGGAGATGAAGATGTTGTGTGCGTGTCGGAAATGTTGAGACAGACAGAGAGACAGAGACAGAGACAGAGACAGAAGAAGAGAGACAGCAAGGCGAAGAGAAAGGGAGAGGAAGAGAGAGTGAGAAAAAAAACTTTCCTTCTGGAGACATTTGTTTTGCATATTTATTTTCATTTCAAAGTCAAAATAAAAACAATAAAGGAAGATAGTAATTATACCATCAAAAGTAGAGATTCATTGTAGATATTTATTATTTAAGTAAAGTCTGTATAAATACATGGATGGGAAGTATAAGACAGCAAAATGCAGACTAAATGCATGCAACCTTATTGTTATGGTGGCATAACTTTCTCTGGATTTAACATCCTGAGTAGAATATTTATTAAAACAGAATGCTGGAGTCTGAATTTTTTTAAAAAAATCCCATAGAAGGCAATGATCATTTTTCCAATGGCCCTTTAGTAATTATTGTTTGTTCAAGATCATTATTCTTTAACAGTTCTCCTTGAATTACACAAACATGCACACATTTTTTTTCTTGATTACTCAATAATATTTTAATTAAAAGTATGGAACAGGCAGGACACAACTCCTCAATTAATTATTCCATAACATAACAGCGTTCTGTTTTTCTCCTAAGCATTCCAGGAAAACCCAATGTGATTAACAACCCCTCCCCCCAACAGTCAACATTTGGAAACATCATATTAGAATACTGCAATGTTTGTCTGAAAATGGGATGGGCATCATAACCGACTTATTTATTTATTTTATTTATTAATTTGACTTCTTAGTCGCCCCCTCTCCCCCAAGGGACTCGGGGAGACGTACACTAACAGCGGTCACAGCAATACAACACAATATGGAGGAGGTGGAACAATAAATAAATAAATTACAATAATTTAAAACAATTAAAACCCCAATGATAGTTAAAGTTTAAAAATTAAAATTAACAATTAAAATGCCCAAGAGGTGGAGAAGCTCTAAATTAAGCCAGGCCGGCTAGTCGGAACAGGTGGGTCTTAAGTTTCATGCGGAAGGAGCGGAGGTCAGTTGTTGTCCTAATGTCTGGGGGGAGGTCATTCCAAAGGGTAGGGCCCATCACAGAGAAGGCCCTACTCCTGGGCGCCGCCCTCTGACACTCTCTGGAGGATGGCACCCGGAGAAGTCCCTCTCTGTGCGAGCGAATAGGTCGCAGGGATGTGTGGAGCAGAACGCGATCCCGCAGGTAACCAGGCCCTGTGCCATGGAGCGCTTTAAAGATGGTGACTAACACCTTGAAGCGCACCCGGTAGGCCACAGGAAGCCAGTGCAGCTCACGCAGGAGAGGTGTTACATGGGAGAACCTTGTTCTCCCCATAATTACCCGCGCGGCTGCATTCTGGACCAACTGCAATCTCCGGGCGCACCTCAAGGGGAGCCCCATGTAGAGAGCATTGCAGTAGTCCAGGCAGGACGTCACCAGCGCGTGAGTGACTGTGCGCAGGGCATACCAGTCCAAAAGGGGTCGCAATTGGCGCACCAGGCGAACCTGGTGGAATGCCCCCCTCGCCACGGCTGCCACATGGTCATCCATAGCCAGCCGGGCATCTAGGAGGACGCCCAAATTGTGCGCCCGTTCCACCGGGGCTAATTGCTCGTCCCCGATGGCCAGAGATGGAATATACTGGTTGAACCGGGAAGCCGGAAGCCACAGCCACTCTGTCTTGGAGGGGTTGAGCTTGAGCCTGTTGTCCCCCATCCAGACCCGCATGGCTTCCAGACACCGGGACATCACTTCGACGGCCTCGTTGGGGTGGTTTGGGGTGGAAATGTACAGCTGCGTGTCGTCAGCGTACAGATGGTATCCCACCCCAAAACCATGGATGATCTCGCCCAGCGGCTTCATATATGTGTTGAACAGGAGAGGCGAGAGGACCGACCCCTGCGGGACCCCACAAGTGAGGGGCCTCGGGGTCGACCTCTGCTCCCCTGCCAACACGCATTGCGTCCGTCCAGAGAGGTAGGAGCAGAACCACCGCAGCACGGTGCCTCCTACCCCTAACCCCTCCAGACGGCGCAATAGGATACCATGGTCGATGGTATCGAAAGCCGCCGAGAGGTCTAATAGGACAAGGACAGAGGAGCAACCCCTATCCCTTGCCCTCCAGAGATCATCCACCAACGCGACCAAGGCTGTCTCCGTGCTGTGTCCAGGTCGGAAGCCGGACTGGCGCGGGTCTAGATAATCAGATTCCTCCAGGTGACGCGGGAACTGCTGAACCACCACACTCTCAACAACCTTCGCTAGGAAAGGAAGGTTGGAGACAGGACGATAATTTGCTAGCTCCGTTGGGTCCAGAGAAGGCTTCTTGAGCAGGGGCCTCACTACCGCCTCTTTCAAGGTGGCTGGTAGAAGGCCCTCACTCAACGAAGCGTTCACCAGTCCCAGTAGCCAGCCTCGTGAGCCCTCCCAGGATGCCAGTACAAGCCAGGAGGGACACGGGTCCAATAAACATGTGGTGGCTCGCAGTCGCCCGCGCAACCTGTCCAAATCTTCGGTGACCACATGGTCAAACTCCTCCCAGCGTGGTCTCTCAAGACTCGCCTCGGATGCCCTCCCTGGAGCACTGAAGGGGGTCCATTCCCTCCGGATCTGATCGATTTTATCCTGCAGGTATTCTCCGAATTCCTCTGCCCTGCCCTGCAAAGGGGGATCCCGCTGCCCCTGTGATAGAAGGGAGCGGGTCACCCGAAACAGGGCGGCAGGGCGGTTCTCTGCGGACGCAATAAGGGTGGCACAATATCGGCGTTTGGGAGGAGTTCCGGTTCCGGCGGCGGCGGCGACGGGCAGCTCTTTGCCCACTCCGGCTCCCCGGTGGGCTTCCCCACTCCTTGGGGGGCACAGGACACCCCGCAGAGGGGTCCTGCCGGAGGGGCGGCATCGCGGAGGACTCCTGCAGCGGCGGCGGCCGGCGGGAGGTCTCTCGCGCGCCCAAGGCACCGGGGAGCAAGATCGGAGGGCGCTTTGCGTTTCTGCGCCTCGCGCCTCGCTAAAGCCGACTGGAGAATGCAACAATAGAAGGAAGCAGCTGCGGTGCGGTGAGGTTGCTTCTCTCTTCACTCCCTACTCTGCACGAAGAATTATTCAGCTTTCTTTAAAACAACTTTCGGAGCAATTTGGAGGCGCGGCTGGAGGGAGGGGGGTTCCCCCCCCCTGGACAAGCGGCGAGGAACAATTTTGCTCTCAGCCCCCGGGGGAGGAGGAGGGGGGAGAGCCAACGAATGAAGCCTCACCCAGGTTGAGATGATTTTCTTTTTAATTTAATTTTATATATTACTGTGATTTGAGGGCTTTTGGAACTTTTAAAAAAAACTTTGTTATGCCTCTGTGCCCAAAACTGGCAGGGCAAGATGGCACACTTCCGTTGTCTTTATGAACTGTGAAACCTGACTCCACCTTTAAAATTCAGGCTTCCGGTCTTTGTCTCCGTGTCTCCCAGAGGAATCTCTTGTGGATTGGTATTTTTTGAACTTTCTAGGGGAAACTTTCTATCTATTGCCAGACTTACTAGAGAGATTCTCTTCTGCCTGGTTCTTCTGCTCCCGGAACTCACCTGGCTACCCTTCTTTTCTAACTGTTTATCTTATATATGGATTGAACTTCTAACGTTATAAAGGATGGCATCCAAAAGACCACCTCCTGGAAAACCTGGCTTTGCCACTTCTGCTCCAACATCTGCAACATCCAGTCCAGCCACACAGTCAAAGATAACAGAACTGATGCAACCTAAGACTACAGAGATGGACTTTCAACAAATGCTTCAACAAATTTTACAGGGCCAGGAGGAAATCAAGAAACAGCTAAGGGAAATGAAAGATGAAATTAAAGAAAATCAAGCCCAAATTTATAAGAACTCACAAAGACTGAATCTTGTGGAAGGGGGGGTGGAGGAGGTGAGGGGGGTGGTAGAAGATGTGCAGAAAGGGAACAAAGATCTTGACATCCAACAGATGAAATTAGAATTTGAGAGAATGTCCTATTATCTTAGATTTCAAAATGTTATAGAAGAAGATGGGGAAAACATAAGGGACATCATGACAAACATCCTGGCTGACTACACACACAAAGAAAAACAACAGATGGGGTGGGATATAGACCTGGTTTATAGAGTGAACTCAGCTTATGCTAGAACACACAATGTACCCAGGGAGGTTCATATTAAATTTCTTAGAAAAAGCACAAGAGATGAAATTCTGGGTGTACAAAGGGGGCAAGCATTGACATATAATGATATGGAGATAACCATTCTGAAGCAGATCCCTAAGAAGATTAGAGAAAAAAGGAAGAATTATTCGCAATTAGCGAATAAATTATACCAGAAAGGGGTGTGGTTTAGATGGTTGATGCCTGAAGGTATGCTGATATTCTGGGAGGAGACAAGAATCAGAATCAATTCACCCATAGAGGCGCAGGCCTTTATGGAAAAAAATAAAACACTCCTAGAGAAAACACCAGACACTACAACGGACACGCAGGAGACGGGAGGGGCCAGAACTCTGCCAGTGGAGGGAGATGGGGCAATAGCAAGAAGACTCAGATCACAAAAATAAACAAGAAAATCATATTATTATAAACTGACCGAAAGTGATAATGGAATTATATTTGGATTTTATACTGTAATGTTTAATCTGATTGAATTTAGTAATAGAACTAATATGCTGATTGTAATCAATTATATACCAATGCATTATATATAAATGTATACTATGGGTATGGAGGGAGGGGCGCCTTTCACATTTTGCAACTGCCAAAATTTGTATACCTGTCCATTTACCCTTTTCCCTATAAATGTTGAAAAACCAATAAAATTTTATTATTAAAAAAAAAAAAAAAATCGGCGTTTGGCCACTCTTATTGCCACAAGGTAGGTCCTTACGTAGGCTCTTACCTGTGTTCGGTCAGATTCGGAGCGGGAGGATCTCCACTTGCTCTCTAGGCGTCTCCTGTGGCGTTTCATCGCCCTTAGCTCCCAGTTAAACCAGGGAGCCCGGGTTGATCGTTGCCACCGGAGAGGCCGCAAAGGCGCAACCCGGTCTAAGGCTCCGGCAGCCGCATTATTCCATGCAGCTACCAGGTCCTCTGCCCGGGAGCGGGACAGGTCTGCAGGAGGTGGCCCAAGCTCTACCTGGAACCTATCTGGTTCCATCAGACGCCTGGGGCGGAACCATCTAGGACAATCTGGTTCCGCCTCCCCGCGGTGGGGGGTAGCGCCAGGGAAGTCCAGCTGGAGAAGTGAGTGATCTGACCACAGGGGCGTGATGGCTAAATCCCCTATTCCCAGATCACTCGTCCACTGGTCGGAGACAAACACAAGATCCAGTGTGTGGCCTCCCTCGTGTGTGGGGTCCTGAATTACTTGAGTCAGATCCATGGCTGTCATGGAAGCCATGAATTCCCGAGCTACCTCGGATGCTTCTCCCATCGACGGCAGGTTGAAGTCCCCCATCACTAATAGCTTGGGGGTCTCAACTGCCATCTCAGCGATCCGCTCGAGGAGTCCGGGCAGGGCCGTTGATGTATAGCGGGGAGCCAAGTATACTATAAACAGGCCCAACTGTCTCCCTGGGCCCCATCTCACGCCCAGAGACTCACACCCAGATATCTGCAACACAGTGAATTCTCTCGGCGCCAGATCCTCCCGAATAATTATTGCTACCCCACCGCCCCTGCCCTGGGCCCGTGGCTGGTGGAATACACGGTAACCTGGAGGGCACATTTCCCCGAGGGGCAACCCCCCCTCCGGGCCCAGCCAGGTTTCCGTTATTCCTGCGAGGTCCAGCTCCCCCTCTGTGATCAAGTCACTGATGAGGGGGGCCTTGTTAACCATGGACCTCGCGTTACACAGCATCAGCCTAAGGCCCAGGCTCTGTCGATCCTGTCCACCTAGACTGCGGGGGTTGGTGCACGTGACCGGGCGTGTCCAGCAGCCACGGTCTCCCAACCGGCTACACGTTCTTCTAATGTCCTCGCGCCCGCCCCTCCCTACGACTGTTGTTATTGCGGAGCCCCTTGTAGGAATGCTGTTTTCCCCCTCCTCCCCCACTCCACTCCCTTCCCTCCTGAACCCACCTGTTCACCTGGCTATATCCACACCCCTGGGCTGTGTAACCCCCCCCCACCCTGGAACCCCTTGAAACCTTTAAAAAAAAATTCACTAAAAAACCCCTAATCCCCCGCTTCCTCCACCTCTCTGGGTTAATAAACCCTTCATCGAGGTGGGCCCTGGCGTAGAAGGTCAGACCTCGAGTAGATTATAATGTTGGTTACAAGCCATGGCTATGGCAGGGTTTCATTTGTAGCAGGGTGTCAAAGTACAAGTCCAAGATGTAAATTGGAAATCAGAACTCTTAAAAAGCGAGAGAGGGGAGAGGGGAGAGGAAGCAAACATCCACAATCCACAATCCACAATCGGGGCCCAGAGGCAGTTCTTGTGGTGTAGGCGGAGATCACAGCTCAGCGGGGGGGGGGCATAGGCAAGGTACCGAGGCCAATTTCCCGGCCTGCTGATCTTCTGGAGGCCACCCGTGGCCTCCGGCAGCCCCCTGGCTTCCTTCCTCGCTCCCGCGGCTCCTTTCCGACCCCCACCGGTCCCCTAATCAGGCAGCTCACCACGGCCGGAGAAAAGGAAAAAAGACATGGCGCCCGATGTCCCAGCGCCATTCCCGACACCGACGCTGCCGTCGCCACCGCCGGTCGGGCCGTAGGGCCAGATGTCGCCCCCCGAACGTCCAGGCGCTGCTCCCGAGCCGTTTTGCCACCGAATCGTTATTCCACCGCCCTGGTAGCCGCGCAGACCTCCTCACCGTTGCTCCACTGCCGCGGCCCAGCCTCTGGGTTCGTTCTCGCCTCTTTTGTCACCGGTGTGCTTCCCTCCTTCTCCCGTCCTCCTGGCTGCCTGGCCCCCCCGAGGGGGGCCAAGCTGTTCTTAACAGGAGCCAGGGTTACCGCTCAACAGTTCCAGGCCCCCAGAATGACAGGTGGGGGCCAAAAACACCTGCTACCCCCATCAGGGAGCCCCATCGTCCTAAGGAGCTCCAAGAAGGTCCGCCATTGCCCCCTGGAAGCTCCTCCCTCATTTACTTGAAATGTAGAACCATGGACTCTTCCCTATCAGTTTCTATGACCCACCATTTTGGGTCATCCCAGTCATCAATGGACCTACCTGATTATGGAATCAGAGCCATCTGGAGGCAGAGACCCACCTCCTGGGAATAATTTAGGAATACTGAGCTGTGGATATGACTGAGCAGATTGATTGGCTGTAGACTCAGTCTCTCTGATGGGGTCCAATAGGAGATTTTTTCCTTAATCATGATGAAATTGTTGTAACAACAGTGGAAAGGTATAATTGAAGTTTCTCCATCAGTGGTGATATATTTGACTAGGCAGTGTAACTAGTGGCCATATTATTCTCATATCATTTTCAGTGGCGAAGAACTGCAACCTGAAACAGAGTGGGGAAGCGGTGTCAGTGGGAATAAGGACAATCTGTGGGATATTTTATTACTGGTCCAAGAGTGACAAGAAAACTGGATAGAAATGAAAAAAAATGAACCTACATATCCAGGAAGTCTGATGGTTCTAAAATACTCTGTGCCACAGATAAATGGATATGAGAGCTTATCCTATTCCTCCTTGATTTCCCAGCAGCTTTTGCTTATGGGATCCTGGATTAGATGTTGGAAGTAGAAATGAGGGCATGGAATTAAGATGCGTTGTGTCCCAGCCCATGGAAATCCCACAGCTACAGGTAAGTCTTATATCTTTACTAAGAAGGGTTATTTTTCATGTCTAAAATACCCAGCCCAACCAACTTAACTCAACCAACTTAAAGACATATCATAAACAAGGTACTAGAGGGTCAATCAATAGTGGTGTCAGGGTCTACTCTAGGATCACTGCTTATGAAGGATGCTGAGGAGCTGAGGAACATGTTGGTGAGGTAAATGGAGTTATTGCTCACAGTTCTGTGAGATGCATAGCTCCCCTTTAGATAGGGGTGATGTGATCTTGATTTGCTCCTTTGAGTGGCAGTGTTCCTTTTGGTCAATAATCTTGCTGAATGCCTGTATTCAGCTGTCCTTTCTTCATTGTGGGCCCTTGCATTGGTTGACAAAGGTGTTTGCTCATCATCTTCTGAGGCCAACAATAGATGCCTCTCCTGGTTGCTAGGAAATGCTGCTTTCCCTGCCTGTGACTCTTCTAGTTGTATCACCTCAGGCTGATGTCCCACCTTTATCTTTATTTTCTGAGTCTGAGTTGGCCATGACAAGATGGTTCTCCTCCTTTCTCCAAATCCAAGTTAGTTTGGAGAGGTTGAAGCTAAAGTCCCTAATTTGTGAGGTGTCATAGGACTTGTTCTCATATTTAGCATCTTTTTATTTAATATCTTCATGAGGCCACTGGAGAAGGTTATTTGTAGGTTCAGAGTCACGTATCATCAATATGAGGATAATACCCAGTTAAATCCTGGTGACCAAATAAATCCTTCAAGGTGTTAGAGGCTGTTGACATCTGGATTAGGAAGAACAGGTTCAAGCTCAACCCTAGTAAAACCAAATTGCTATGCGTGCTTGGTCCTTCTATTTGTGAGAATTTTCTACCTTTGATTGTGAATGGATTGAACGGATGGATTGAATGGATCTAGAGGTCTTCTCTTCTTGGATTCTCAGCTCATGCTGAAGAGCAAGAAGCCACTCCTTCCTGGAAGGTCTTTGTACAAGTTCATCTTTTGTGCCAGTTGGGTTTATCTCTGGATCAAGAGCCTTCCTTGTCTTGGTCACATTTCAGGTTGGCTATTCTAATGTGCCCTGCATGAGGCTGTCCTTGGAGACCACTCAAAAGTTATCACTGGTTTGGAATGCATTGACACAAGCAAGTCTTGCTATGCCCATGTAATATCTCTGCTTTGTTGCCACTGAGTTTCTGGGAGAAATTCAGGATGCTGCTTACCTACAGTTTAAAGCCCTATATGACAGAGGGGCTAGCTAGTCTCTCTCCTTCAAGGCCTGCCTAACTACTCAAAGCTGGATTGCTTCAGATCTTATTAATCAGGATCCAGGAAGTAGGTCTTTTCTGTTAGAGTACCTGCCCTCTGAAACAGCATTCCTCTGGGGATTTGTGTGCCCCACCCTTTTAAATGCACCCTAAAAATTGGTGCTGTTCTCAGACATTGGGTTGTTTCTCGGGTCCTTTGACTTGGGGGTGATGTAGAAGGTGTTTATTTGTTTCTTCAGGATGACTGGAGTATTTTTATATAATGTTGCCTTATTGTTTTTAATCTTAGGAAATCATTCAGAACTCTTAGGTGGGCTAAAAAATAGATAAAACAATCGTCCTTGATGATCTAACAAAAGCCAAAATGTGCATGTCAGTAAAGAATCTTATGTTGTCTCTTTCCAGTAGTTTTTGTTAACCCATATTGTCAAACTGTAAGAATAGTGCCCAAGTACTGTATTGTTACATTCCACATTCATAGAATAACATAGGAAGATGCATAAAAGTCAGAACATAGAATCAGTTCACATGATCAGCTCTGAGACCCTGCCTAGGTTCTTGTATTACCTCATTTGTTGTGGCTTAAAATGCTGTAAAACTCCAGTCAACTAGAATTTTTTCAATAAGCCATGGTTAAACTAACAATAGCTTAGTGCATTTTGTGAATCAAGTCACAGATTGCTGACAGTTCTCAAATGTTTCACAGAGCAAAATTTTACCAGGTTATTTTTGGTATTTCAAACTTGTGCAGAGCTATAAAGTGATATTCCTAGAAAGCCATATGCTTTTTAAATGGTTTATGCATTATGGTGAAAGTTACTGCTGCAAAGGGCATTCTTTCTGTCCTAAACACATGACATATTTATGACTCTAAAGGTGGTCAGAGAGGGATATTCAGTGTTTTGGCCTTTTCGGTTATGCAATCAGTTCTGGAATTGCATGTGGTGTTTCTTAAAGCCGGGGCCTTTGTTTTCCCTTGAACCCTTACAGGGTGTTAAAATATCCTTGAATGAAATCCAATATGTATTCAGCATTTATAGGCTAAGTTCTGGAAGGATGCCCAGTATGTGTGTGGAGCCCTGGAGGTAAAGTTCAATGGCACATTTCCCAACATAGAATGAAAAAGCAAAATTGGATTAACCATCCCTAACAAACAGACCATGCCTTTTAGTTTCAACAGTTACTTGAATTCACAGAATCATTTGGGTGTGTTTGTCTCCCGTGTTGCCCAGGCCACACTGCATTTGGATAATTTTAGTTTACACAACCAATGTTTGCTTGGCAAACATTAAATTTAAGAAGAATAAATCTTGCCATATCCAAATATATACATTTCCTTAAATAGATCAACATGTGGTTTAACTGTTTACCCATTTTATATTAGCACCTCATCATGAGAGAGATCTTAAGGTTTAATGGAAAAAGGCAGAGATGTTACCCTCAATTACATGTTTAGAATAGAATAGAATTCTTTATTGGCCAAGTGTGATTGGACACACAAGGAATTTGTCTTTGGTGCATATGCTCTCAGTGTGCATAAAGAAAAATAAAATAGAATACATTCATCAAGAATCATGAGACAATACTTAGTGATAGTCATAGGTTACTAATAAGCAATCCAATCATACTAGGAAACAAATAAAACAATATAAATTGTAAAGATACAAGCAACATGGTTATAGTCACAAGTGAGAAGAGATAGATACTAGGAAGGATGAGAAGAATAATAGTAATACAATCTTAGTAAATAATTTGACAGTGTTATGGGAATTTGTTGTTTAGCAGAATGATGGCATTTGGGGAAAAACTGTTCTTGTGTTTTGTTGTTCTGGTGTACAGTGCCCTATAGCATTGTTTTGAGGGTAGATGATGAAACAATTTATGTCCAGGATGTGAGGGGTCTGTAGATATTTTCACAGTTTAGATTAAGAGAGATTAATCCCACAAATCTGAAGATTGCCAGATTGACAAATATTATATGACATGTACTTTTGTTTGGCAATATTGCTTTTTAAAACTAGGATTTGTTTTCAGGATGCATGTATAAGATTGCAGTTAGTTTAACAATTGCTGATATTAACTCATCATTAAAGTATCTATTTTTGCATTAAAATATATACATAATATTGGCTCAGAGCTTTCTGCTAAAGCTACACCACACAAACCCTGAAAGATATTTTGTCCTAGTAATTTTCCAGCCAAATTACCAAATTTTCTTGTATAATTTGTATTTTATTGTATTTGTACCATTGGATTTTTCTTGTAAAAATATTCTACAAGCAAATCTTCCCACATGCCTTAAGATAAAAGAGACTTGTAGCCTAACTTTATTTTGTATTAAATGTATGACTTCTATCTGTATCTGAGGAAAGTTAATGCAGAGCTGGAAAATACTACTTTAATACTGGTACAATTAAGTATAGTTTGAGCCTAACCTATATATAGGCTGAGACTAGTTAAAGGTATCAGAATATGAATAAAAAATATTGGAAGTGTATGTGCTTGTAATGATGAGATGAAAGTGTAGATATGAAAATGAACAACTGCTCAGACCAATAACACACCTCTTGTAAAGCAAAAAACCTCCACTTATTCCTTTTCTTAAAATAAAATCCTATTCGTTCTCTCTCATACTCGTCTACTGCTTAACAGTCTACAACTATAATTAATAATAGAAAAAAGCTGTCAGTGAAAACAAAGATTTTTTTGACTTGAAGCACACCAGACTATAGCATCACAGTAAATTACATTCCTGCACCTTATTTCATCCTTTTCTGTCAAAAAAATTCACATATTCATCTATTAGTTTTAACAGAACATTAAATTAGAGCAGAAGAAACCAAACTGTCGGAAAAGACAATGGAAATTGCCAATCAGAGAAGAGAAGCCAAAGTCAAGAAGGATAAAGATCTCTGAAAGGAATTTCATAATGAATTTCGGAGACTTGTTAGAAGAGACCAGAGGCAGTATTACTACAAAAGCTCTTAAGACCTTGAAAATGAAAACACACATAGAAAAATACAAAAAAAGTCTTCCAAAAGATCCCTGGATTCAGAAGGAGGTTCTAACCTTGAATTGGCATGCTACAAGACATCAAGGGACAATTGAAATTGAACCAAACAAAGGTGAAATAAATATAGCATACTGCAATTTTCTGAAGTAGAGATGTTAACATTTAATATATTTTAGAAGTATCTTCTCAAAGATGGCTGGTCTGGAGGGGGGAGGCAGGCAGGAATTGGAGGGTGCTTGGTAGTGCCAATCTGGGAATGTTGCATTTATTTAAGGAGCTCATCTTGCAATTTGAAGGCATCAGGTGGCCCTGATTCACTGCTTTCACTTTGAACTCCAGTGTGTGTCTACTGGGGCCATTCACCCAGCTTTAGAGGGTGTTGTTGTTCTTGTCCGGCCTTGTTTGTGATCTTTCCCACTGTATGGCAGGGGGAACTGTGGGGTGGTTGTCTGGATTGTGAAGACCTTCAGAGAGTCATTCATGCCCCAGTTACCTCACAACTCAACTACTGCAATGATCTCTACCCTGGCTGTCTTTGAAGATTACTCAGTAGTTTCAACTGATTCAGAATGCAGCAGCCTGGACAATTATATTGTTATACCAATGTGAGCTGTGCTGGTTTCCAGATCCAGTTCAATTTGATGGCTACAATATATTAAATTCTATATACCATTGTATAGGTTACTTGAGGGATGGCCTATCTCCCATGATTTTTGCCCATTTGGTAAATTCTGTTAGAGATAGTAGTCCTGGGTCCCTTTGATACCTCCTCTGTCATGGCATCTACATTTCTCATAGCATCCAGGTGGCCTTGAAACATGGCTATTCGCCCAGCCTTGGATAGATTGAGGAGGTGATAGGTGGTAAATTTAGACTACGCTATCGAGACAAATGCTGATGTTTTGTACCTCTCATGTTGTTTATTACATTTTTTATATTTCTTCTTTTAAATAGTGAGTCACCCAACGTTACCTTGAGGTAGGGTGGTAGAAATCTAATGAAGCAAATAAAGACAATATCCCCCCTATTTGAAAGGCTCTGTAGTAGCTGAGGATGAAATTAAATTAGCATTCCAGCCATTACCAAGTAAGAAGGCTGCAGGAAACAATGGGATATCTACAGAAACGTGGCAAGCAACAGAAAGATAATTTGCAAAGTTTCTAACCAAACTATGCTAGCAAATCTGGAGAAAGAAACAGTGGCTAAACGATCGGAAAAGTTCAGTCTACATACCAATATCAAAGAAAGGAGGTTAACAGTGTGCCATCTATTGTTCAATAAACTTAATTTCACATGCTAACCAAATAATACTTGGGATCATCCGACAGAGATTAGAGCATACATGGAAAAGGAAATGCCAGGTGTTCAAGAAAAGGATGAGGAACAAAATGCATTATTGCTGATGAACCATGAATAATTGAGAAAGTCAAAGAATACAAAAAGGTTAACATGTGCACCCACTGACTATAGAAAAGCCTTCAATGGCATGTCACTGTGGAATTCAGTATCACCACTGTTGAAAAAGCCAGACAGAAGAAATTCCCTTTTAATATATTCCCTTTGGATTAAATGAAAACATGAGAATCCAAGACGGATGTAGATTATGGAAGGAAGATTATATAATGAAAGGCAAAACATCAGAATTTTAACTCTTAATTGTAAATTTATTTTCACGAAATTAACTAACAACAGTTAAAGCCTAGAAAGCAAGAATATTATTAGAAATAACTACCGTATTTTTCGCCCTATAAGACGCACTTTTTTACTCCAAAAAAGAGGGTGAAAATCTGGGTGCATCTTATACGCCGAATGTAGCCACCTGGGTCATCTAAAAATGGGGCAGGCATAAAATTGTTCTTAAACTGCTGTTAACTTTATACAGTTGATATAAAATATTTTACTACAGTATTTGGTTCAGAATCTTTTTTTTCCCCTAGATTTTCCTCCTTTAAAATTGGGTGCGTCTTATATTCCGGAGCGTCTTATAGGGCGAAAAATACGGTAAGTGGAACTATCTACAGGAAAATATCTTAGAATTCCTCTTTTTATGTTATCTCTGTGGCATAAAAGCCACTATAAGACTACCAGATCTGCAGATGACCAGTAGATGGCAGCAGAAAGATACAGAAAACTGAATTTTCTTTATCTATTCTTGTGGGTATCTGCGGGTTTGGTAGAATTGGAGGGAATACACTTCATTCCAGCATGTGGGGTTCCCTAAAAAGCTATTTTCCTAGAGCTGGAGGAGGCTGATAGATATAGAAAAGGGACAGGTGTGGCAAATGTCAATTTACTCTCTCATTCCTTGGAAGCTGTGGCCAGTCTGGTCTCTCTTTAAAAATGCTGCTGACTCAAAACCCAGGATTAAGGCTGTTTTGACCAAACATCTGAGAAACAAGGTATACTATTCATTTGGTTGTTCCAGAAATACACAAACAAGGCTTTGTTACATTACAGTGCTAAACACCTTCCAGAAATGCTGTTACTGACCACGGAGGTATAATTATCTAATTTCATGTGTCACCGATTGCATCAGCTTGCGTGGATAATAAAGCATCCCTGATAAAATGATTTTGCATTCAGATTAACAAGAATGAGCAATGTCAGCAAAGAAGCAAGCAATCCATATTTAAAACCTGCTATGGATTGCAATGCTCAGAAATAAGTAATTAACCCTAAGATCCCTTAACTCCATGTCTGGAAAAGCTGAAGAAACAGGCCAGAGCTAACTGCTTTCTTCAAATGATATTGGCTCCCCCCATGAAATGATAACATGTAGCAGTTCTGATAATGTTACTAAAATTCAAAGGAACAAGAGATAGGAAAAAAAAATACAAGAAGGAAAAAATAGATGAAGTACAGGGAATTGTTGACTTATGACTGCAATTTCGCCCACCATTTCTGTTGCTAACGAGACAGTTATTAAGTGAATTTTGCCCTATTTTACGACCTTTCTTGCCACAATTGTTAAGTGAATTGCTGCAATCATTAAGTTAGTAACACAGTTGTTAAGTGAACTGGTTTTCCCATTGACTTGTTGGAAGGTCACATGTGTCTAGGGACCCTGCAGCTGTCAGAAATATGAACCGGTTGCCAAGCATCTGAATTTTGATCATGCTGCAACGATTATAAGGAGTGGTGAGATTCAATTTTTTTTACTACTGGTTCTGTGGGCATGGTGTGGCTTGGGTATGGCAGGGGAAGGATACTGCAAACTCCCCATTCCCTCCCCACTCCTGGGGGTAGGATACTGCAAAATCTCAACTTCTACCCCACTTCAGGGCAAGGATACTGTAAAATCCCCATTCCCTCCAATGTTCCCTCTAATTTTTTTTCAATGTGAGCAGAAAAGTATAGTGTTTGAGCGGCACATTTTCATGCCTGAGCAGCACCTGAATTTTTTTCACAGATGTCACCTAAGACAACAACGAAATCAGTATTATTTGAAACTCAAAGTTATGTTTCTTCAAGGTACCCGCTTAATTAAAAGTGTTATATAATATCAGTATCACTTAACAACGCTCCTGCTTAGCAACCAAAATGTTGGCTCAGAAACTCTGGCATTTGAAGCACGCAAGTCTTAAAGCTGTCAAGTTACAAGACCCTTGCATCCCTAACCCTTTAGAAAAAAAAACCCAGGGGTCTTCAAACCTGACAGCTTTAAGACTTGTGGACTTCAACTCCCAGAATTCCTCCTCCAGTCATGTTGGCTCAGGAACTCTGGCATTTGAAGTGTGCAAGTCTTAAAGTTGTCAAGTTACAAGACCATTGCTTCCCTAACCCTTTAGAAAAAAACCGCAAAGGTCTTCAAACCTGACAAGACTTGTGGACTTCAACTCCCAGAATTCCTCCTCCAGTCATGTTGCAGCGACGTCATCTGCGTGGATCTGCTCCATCTTTGCTTTCTTCATCGTGGGCAGGGCTGCTGCTGAAGATGCCGATGAGCTGCCACCAGAATAACTGCTGCTACCTCCTCCTCCTGCAACAGCACCACCACGTTTGCACCTGAGCTCAGCGCCGCGTTACCCCTGCCCCCTCCTCCTCTTCCGCCGTGCTTTTGAGGAGCCATGAGGCTTTTTTCCCCCTCTGCTCCCCCCCACGCCTTCCTACTGGCTCCCGCAGCCTCATGGCTCCTCAAAAGCATGGTGGAGGAGGAGGGGGCAGGGGTAACGCAGCACTGAGCTTAGGTGCTCCGAGCGGAGGGGAGGCGCCGCTGCCACGCGCGGGGATGCTGGCTGGAGTTTTGGCGGCTTCACTTCAGCCGCAGCGCCGGGTGGCAAATCCGGCAGTGTTGTTAGAGGAGGAGGAGGTGGCAGCAGTTATTCTGGTGGCGGTGGGGGCTTTGGGGCTTTACAACTACCGTCAGTCACCTCGCGCTCATCAAAGCATGTCCGAGGAAGTCCTTTGCGGGCAGCCCGTTCTAGCTGCCTGCAAAGGACCTCCCCAGCTTCCAGAGCCTATGGCAATAGAAAACACTGCATGGCAGTTGAAAACTGCTGCACGGTGTTTTCTTGTCACGTGCGCCGCCGCGCAGCCGCGCACCTTAGAGGGAACATTGATTCCCTCCCCACCCCACTAACCTGCTTTCCAGCTCCGTTCTCCTGTGCAGGGCAATAGAAGAAGACCCAGCTGATCAGCTAGGACACCAATCAGCTGGGACTCGGGAGGCAGGGAATAAATGGGGGTGTGGCCAGCCAGAGGTGGTATTTGCCGGTTCTCCGAACTACTCAAAATTTCCCCTCCAGTTTGCCAGAACCAGTCAGAACTAGCTGAATACCATCTCTGATTATAAGTGTGAAAAACAGTCATAGGTCACTAAAGTTACAGTGTTCCTGTAACTTCAAATGGTCACTAAATGAACTGTTGTAACTCGAGGACTGCCTGTATTCCCACTTCCCCAATAGGGATCCATTTCCCTTGTATCATTCCATTTCTCACCACTAGATGACACTAAAAATGCTTAAAAAGGACTAGTATTTCTGGAAACAAAAATGAAAATAAAAGGAAGGGACTGGTGAGATAAAAATAGCCTTATTTATTTATTTATTTACATATAAATTATTTATTTAGAAACAAACAAACAAACAAACAAATAATGGCTATGGTGAATGTGGGAACTTCGAGAAAAAGAAAGTTTGCTTCGAAAAGACCACCTATATCAACAATCAGAAGTCAGTAATATTAGAACATATTTCAAAAGTTGAAAACATAGACCCATGTTGAAAATGGCTGCTCTGGGAGACATGTTCATTCATAAGATGGCTGCCAGAACAGGCATGACCTGTCACATACAAACCATTTCCTGGAAGGCAAAATAGCTTCCTGGGATGGTCCTAATAGTCATCTCAATTCTTCAATCCCTGGTCGCTATGCAGCCAAAGCAGATTTACAATACAATACTTGGAGGTCCCTTCGGGGAGAGGGGGCGGTTTATAAATTTAATAAACTGAAACTAAACTGAAACTGAGGTCTTCTAGTCCAACCCCCTGCCTAGGCAGGAAACCCTATACCATTTCAGACAAATAGCTATCCAACATCTTCTTAAAGACTTCCAGTGTTGGGGCATTCACAACTCCTGGAGGCAAGCTGTTCCACTGATTAATTGTTCTAATTGTCAGGAAATTTCTCCTCAGTTCTAAGTTGCTTCTCTCCTTGATTAGTTTCCACCCATTGCTTCTTGTTCTACCCTCAGGTGCCTTGGAGAATAGTTTGACTCCCTCTTCTTTGTGGCAACCCCTGAGATATTGGAACAATGCTATCATGTCTCCCCTAGTCCTTCTTTCTCTTAAGCTGAACATACCCAGTTCCTGCAACCGTTCTTCATATGTTTTAGTCTCCAGTCCCCTAATCATCTTTGTTGCTCTTCTCTGCACTCCTTCTAGAGTCTCCACATCTTTTTTACATCGTGGCGACCAGAACTGAATGCAGTATTCCAAGTGTGGCCTTACCAAGGCATTATAAAATGGTATTAACACTTCATGTGATCTTGATTCTATCCCTCTGTTGATGCAGCCTAGGACTGTGTTGGCTTTTTAGGCAGCTGCTGCACACTGCTGGCTCATATTTAGATGGTTGCCCTTGAAGGACAGTCCAGGAAATTTACTTGCCCTTGAAGCACAGTCCAGGAAATCCCAATATTCTAATAGATCTTCAGAGGAGGAAAGGGCTTAGGAGATGTTCTCAAGAACAACTCCGTGTTCAGTGAACATTAAGGTGACCAACCGTCCTCCTTTAGGGAGGACAGTCCTTCTTTTGTAAGTTCTGTCCTCCCTCGAAAAGTGTCCTCCTACATGTCCTCCTTTTCGATATTTGAAGACTAATCTGTTGCGTGTTATGTGACGTATTTGTATTTGACATGACAATTCGTCAAGACTCGGTATAGTGCAGTATAAGACGCGATTATGAGACGCATGCGCTCCGCACGGGAGACCTTGAGAGAGAGTGCCGCGTGCAAGTGGCTTTGTTTACTTCTTACCGAAACACAACACGACACATACACACACAGTAGACTCACAGCACATCAGCAGTTGAATGACTCATGGTAATTATTTCTTTCTCAGTGAATATTCAATTATACAGAGGTAAGTACAATTCACGTTTTATTAAACATTTTTAATGGTGTTTTTTTTTAACTTCATCGCAAGTATATTGAACAGATATTGAATCTTGTGTTGAATTTTTATCTAAAGAAATGCTAAACATTAAAATAGACAACAATTGTCTCTTTGAAGAAATTAGAAGACTGAATGTATATTTAAATTCTGAAAAATTAATACAATGGGAAAATCAACATGTTGAAATTGATAAAAGATGGGTGGATATTTTCAGCCATTTCAAAAATGAACATATTCCATGTGAGCATTTATTTATACTTGTTCAATTTACGTTGTGCTGGCCTGGAACTAATGCAGCAGTTGAAATAGTTTTTTTCAATTGCCAATGATTTTTCGACAAGTGAGAAATCGAGATTGAATGTTGATACTCTAGCTGCAGCACTTGCCGTAAAATTCAATATGAAGGATATTTCTTGTTCAGATATTTCCAATATATTGTTAGAAGATGATACATTGACAAAAAATATTAATTCAATGGAAAAGTACTCATTTAAATAATAACAGGCATGTAAGCATAATTACAATATAAAATGTTGCAAATGTTTTTATTATGCATATATCATATTTTAGTGTATTATTGTTGCAATGAATAATTTTTTTTATTTTATTTACAATATATTTTTTCCAATTTATTTGTCCTCCTTTTCATTGTAAAAAAGTTGGTCACCTTAGCATTTTGGACAATAGAACGTGTTTTGTCCTCCTTTTCATTGTAAAAAAGTTGGTCACCTTATGAACATAGATATTGAGGGCTCTGGGGAAAGGGGAAATAAGGCAGAGTGGCCAATAACACCCAGCACTTTAATACTTCGTTTTTACCACTCAATTTGTACATGGCAACTTTGCTTAAAGTTACCTGATAAATTTTGGGCTTGGACACAATTTGTGACAAAGCTTCTTAGCATTCTTTGCTTATGTATTGTGACTGGAGCTTGCTTGCTAAATGAGCTTGTGATTGCTCTTACAGCAGAGAATGCACAGAAGAGTAATTTGTCATAAAAATAACCCCTTGCAAATTGAGTTTTTGCATTCGTTTTTACAAATGGATTACTTTAAGCTACTATTATATAAACATACTTTGCTACATCAGGATACATCTGTTTATTTCAAGGACTACTACAAAGTTCTGCCTTTGTGGAGATTCTGGTGCTAGCCATAAATTGTCTCCTGCGTATATTAATGATGTGCCTGATATAACTGTTACAATAATTTTATGAGAATTTCAAGTGCCAATTCTTTATATTCAGGTACTTAGTTTATGAACCTCTGTTCCCACCATTTCTTTTCCATCTGGATACATTTTCAGATTGCCTGTCACAATTTTATTTGCAAAGAATGCGATAGCTCTCAATGCAGAAACAAATGCACATTTTCTTATTAATGTAATTATGAGTAATTGAGACTTTATTAAATGTTTTATTGTTCTCAAGGAACTATGAGGGACAGTTGATTTTTTTTTATTTTAGAAACACAGTTGAGCTGCTAAGCAGTGTGAGGCTCTAGGTCTAAAAATAAATATTAAGAAAAAACATATCTATACCAATAGCATAGAAACAGCATGTATGAGGCTCCTCCTCTAATACAGATTTTCTAATACAGAGTTTCTAATATGATTGACTTATGATAATAGTTACTCAGTTGTGAATGAATGATATTTAGAAATAAGGGTGTCTGCATGGAGTCATCTCATTTTCTTAAGATTAAAAGTGTAGTATTCATTTAGTGAAAAAATACTTCTTCATAGAACAATTAATCAATGGAACAGCTTGCCTCCAGAAGTTGTGAATGCTCCAACATTGGACGTTTTTAAGAAGATGTTGGATATCCATATGTCTGAAGTGATGTAGGCTTTCCTGCCTAAGCAAGGGTTTGGACTAGAAGACCTTCAAGGTCCCTTCCAACTCTTATTCTAAATGTGTGATATGAATTGCCTGTAATAAAGATCTAGGTAGGTAAACCAATAGGTGATTTTGATTTAAAGCAATTTCTTATGTTCCTTCCTGTAACAAGAAGTTTGCTAAAGAGCCTGAGTAGATCCGGGTGATACAGTATGTCAACAGTTTTTAAACAGCTAATACTACATTATACTTAACTTATATATACGCATGCTACTTTCATATACTTCTGTCCTTTTAAAATTTAACTTTGGACTAACATAAGCTGCGTTTCTCCAGTTTCAGTATAGCTCTCTCATCAGTACATTACATTGTCTCTCAATATTTGTTTACAGTTTTACTTGAAGATGAGTCAAACAATAATGAAGTGATGTCATATAAAACACAATTGAAATACACATGCAATAGATTAGTAGATATTGGAAATTCTCTTGATTCTGATTTTCACTTTTTAATGGTAGCAGCAATGGCAAAGTTTCAGTAGGTCTAACAGAAAACATATGTAAAAAAAAGAGAATATTAACCAATTCAATAATAGAGAGGACAAGACATTACACAGAGACTTTATTTAAAGAGAGCTGGCGTTTGCAAATATGCAGCATTAGCAATTCCAACAGCTGGAATAACAAGGAGATGGAGATCAGTTTAGGTGTTGCCCTGTTCAGTTCAGTAAGATTAAACTCTCTTAACATCTGAGTAATAAGGGATCAAGCCTTGGCTGAGCCAGTTTTCCAGATCTTCCAAGAAAGCCTAACAATCACCTGAATTTGAGAAACAGTTAAACAGCACCTTAGCTTTCTGATGACATCTCTACTGTTTTATACAATCTTACTTTGATATGTGCCTGTGTATATAGTAATGTGGTATATTATGTATTTTTGTTCTTATTACTTTAAAATCCCATTTAAAGTTTCCATTAGCAGCAATGTCTGCACAAATGTATCATTTCACTAAAATGAAGAAATTCCTCAATAACAACAAAAAAAGTGTTTGTTTTCTTAAGAGCTGTGTTCTTATTCAGTTCTGGCTTTCAAAGCACACTCTTAGGGTTAGAATTGTTTATTTTGTATGTATGGTGATGTCCTTGGAAACAAAATCTCACTGACTACCACTTACTCCGAATAATTTTGCATCTTCAAATCATGTTTTACTTTAGGAAGAGGAAAAATTGTGTTCCTGTGGATCTTATCATCTGGAATTATAAAAAAAATATTTTTATTTATTAAACACATTTATAAACCTGGCTTAATAGCAGTAACTGTGAGAGGGATTTTGGTGTCTTGGTGGACAGTCAATTAAATATGAGCCAGCAGTGTGCGGCAGCAGGCAAAAAAGCCAATGCAATTCTAAATTGCATTAACAGAGGGATTCAATCACGATCACATGAGTTACTAATACCACTTTATAAAGCCTTAATAAGACCACACCTAGAATGCTTTATCCAGTTTTTTTTAATTGTTCAAGTTTTTTATTAGTTTTAAAAATTTTACAAGGAAAGGGGGTTATAGGGTTATAAAACATTTTGACAGCTACATTGTGCGGTGGGGAGAAGCCCCCCCAGGTCTTGCAACTTTTGCAATTGAAGATAGAAAAATATCAACATTTACATAGGTATTAGCAGTTTTAAGTTTAACACAAAATCATCAGTATGTTTCAATCATTTGTTTTGTATCACTTCCATAAAAGTACATTGTAACAACAATTGCAATAGTGTTTCAAATCACTTTTGTGATCTGAGTCTTCTAGTTGTTGTGTCCTCCCCCCCCCCCGTCCACCGGCTGAGTCTCAGCCCCTCCCTCCTTTGTTTCTTGTGTAACATCCCCCATTTCACCTAAGAGAGCACTGTGTTTTTTAGTGAAAGCCTCTGCTTCCACTACTGTGTTAATTCTAATTCTGCTGCCCTCCCAAAAAATCAACATGCCTTCTGGAAACAGCCACCTGAACCAAACTCCATTATTGTATATATTTTTTTGCTAAGAAGGAATATTTCCTTCTGTTATCTCTTACTTTCTTCGGGATCTGTTTAAGAATGGTTATTTCTTTATCTTTATATTTTAATGGTCCTCACCTTTGAGCTCCTAGAACCTCATCTCTTGTAGTTTTTCTAAGAAATTTAACATGAACTTCTCTTGGAACATTGTGTGTTCTTGCATCAGATCAATGTCCCATCAAAGCTGTTGTTTATCTCTATTAATATATTCTGCTAGTATTGTGGTCATAATCTCCTTAAGATCTTCGTTCTCAACTTCTGGCAAGTTTTGGAATCTAAGAAAAAAAGACATCCTTTCAAATTCCATTTTTAACATCTGATTTCCAAATTCTGCATTCCCCCTTTGGATTGTCTTCATCTCATCTCTCATCCCAACCGCCCCCTCCTCCAGCACACCTATCCTCTGTTCATTCCATGTGATTTGCTGGTTCGTCTCTCTGAGCTGTTCATTTAAGTCCTGCAATTGTTTTTTAATTTTGTCCTGTTCCTTTAAGATGATTTGAAGCATCTGTTGAGTAGACAAGTCCTTTGCACTCTCTTCAGAGGCTTTAGGTTGTAGAAAAGATCCCAGTTGTGACTGGTGAGCAGGGCTGGACGTGGAAGATGTTGGGGCCGATGAGGCCTTACCAGGCGGTAATTTCTTTGGACCCATCATGAGGCTCAGAGATAGTTGTTGTTCTGTACAAATAGTCTGTGGGAGAGCACAGCCCGTAGGGATCACCAAACAAACAAGTCCAAAGGAGAATAAGTCTTCTAGTAGAGAACTAGAGCAGATAGGTGGGTCAGAATGTTCCAAATCCAGGGGAATGACATACTTGAAGAGGCTCCTGGAAGTCTCTGGGGTGGAAATTAGTTGAAAGCCATAAAATTTTCCAAGGGAGGAGTCTCATTCATGAAGACAAAGAAGAAAGAGGAAGTTGGCCATATTGGCTCAGCCAGTACAGGTGGTCAGGAAACAACAAAGTCAAAGTTCCCATAGATAGTTTAGAGAAGAATCAGTTCAGCCATCCTTTCTCTCGCAATTGTAGTCAACCCTCCCCCCATTATTTAAGGGAAGTGAAAGTAGTTTTCAAACTTTCTCTCTCCCCCATAAAAGGGAGAGATTTTTCAAGTGCCGCTTTTCCAAGGGGGGTGAAATTTCCCCCCCTCCAATCTAAGCTCCTCCAGAAGTTGAAACTAAGTCCCAAAAAGAAAACTGCAAAACAGTCAAAAGAGTAAGAATAGTAAAAGACCTGGGGAGACCCCTCAGCTCACTGCTCTTTAGCTGTTTCATTCCAATTGATTGTTTCCTTCCAGGCTGCATTCGGCGAAGTGCACGGTGGCATTCCGTGTGCTCCCTACGCTCCCCGGCTCCTGGGGCAAGGCTGGAGGACACCCCCCCCCACGGCCGCCGCCATTCCAGGGGGTCCCAGCGAGCCGCCCCTATGGCAGGGCGCCCCTCCAAGGCACCCTGTGCTCCCCCTAGACTTCAGGGGAGCCCACCGGAGCAGCGAAAAGGCGGACGCACGCGTCCATCACCTTTGGCTGCCGGAAGTTGTCCCAATGCTTTATACAGTTTTGATCACCACACAGTAAAAAAGATGTTGACTCTAGAAAGAGTTCAGAGAAGAGCAACAAAGTTGATTAGGGGACTGGAAGCTAAAACATACGAAGAACAGTTGCAGGAACTGGGCACGGCTAGCCTAGTGAAGAGAAGGACCAGGGGTGACATGATAGCAGTGTTTCAATATTTGAGGGGCTGTCACAGAAAGGATGGGGTCAATTTATTTTCCAAAGCACATGAAAGCCAGACAAGGAGTAATGGATGGAAACTGATCAAGGAGAGATTCAACCTAGAAATAAGGAGGAAATACTTTTCTGACAGTGAGAACAATGAACCAATGCATTCAGAAGTTGTGGGAGCTTCATCACTGGAATCTTTCAAGAAGAGACTGGACAGCCATCTGTCAGAAATTCTATTCTATTCTATTCTATTCTATTCTAAAATAACAAGAGCACAATAATATTATTTTATTGTATGCATCTCATCTAAAAACCATACTGAGATTCAATCTCAATTGTTATCACCTTGAGAAACAATTTCTGTATAAATACATCAGCAAATCTACTTCAGTACATGCAGAGAGTCATCTTTGAGAATTCAGGGCAATTGAATTACAAAGCAAATGTAAGCTGGAGAGTATATATATCATTTTGCTTTAGAACCAGCTGGAAGTGACATTGACGTGAAGCTTAAAGCTCTGCTTATCGCATTAAGTTGACTCAAGCCATGTGGTCATGAGAGCATGTGTTATGTGCAAGTCCTCTGTGGAAAAATACAGCTGTCATGTCACTTTCACAAATACAAGAACCAGGAAATAAGCTTTTAATGTTGTCACATGGCACTTTCCTGGGAAAATTAATCAGAGAGATGGGAGATCTGCTTTCCTACTTCTGATCTGTTTTCCATTAAGCCAAAGGGAGAGGCAGGCTAGGTATTAACAAGGCTTCTTTTGTACTGAGGCAATCAGGTATTTATATTAAGGCATCTTTTATGCAACAGCTCCTTCTGCCATAACACTTTAGCACTGCAACAGTAAATTCCTGAATTTTCTGAAAGCATGCTTTGATTGACAGAAAGTTAAGTTTGACTCAATTGCCCCTCATTTCAACTTTAAAAGATGTGTGAATCCAGTTCTTGGGCTTGATAAGCCATTAATTATGGCTTGTGTTGTACAGACCCAACCAATTGTGATTAAATAAACCATGGTTAAACTAACTAGATCACAGGTGTCAAACTTGCCATGTCACGTTGTTGTCACGTGATGTTTTGTGACATTTTTTCCACTTGCAAAGCTGGGGTGGGCCTGTGGATGATGCATCTGGCCCGCGGGCCGCCAGCTTGATACCCCTAAACTAGATATTGACTTCATGTATAAGCTGGTGTAATGGGTATGAACAAGATTTATAATAATGCCAGGGTATGTAATACAAATAAGCTTCTCAGATATGGGTTGCAAAAAATTAGCAGATATTGGATGACGATGAGGTAATAGCAAAGAGAGCTAGAAAATTCTGTTCCAATCTTCTCATCAACCAGATATTTTGCAGTAATCGTTTTTGCAAAATAAATACAGAGGAAGTTATTGTGTGGCATTATAGAACAGACAAGACTTTGGAATTCATCTAATTCCATCTCCTGCTAAATGCATGCCAGAATCCATTACAGCAACATCAGTGAAACATGGCCATCCAGCCTCTTTAGTGAAGTAGAATCCAACCCTTCCTCAAGTAAACAATTCCACTGTTGACAATTCTTACCTATGCGGTTTTTGAAAATGTCCTCCAGAATTCTATTCCCTTATAATTCGAACCACTGGTTTTTGTCCTGTCTTCTAGAACAACTTTGAACACTTATACCTGTCTTCTGCATAACAGTCCTTCAGATACCGTACTTAAGATTCCTTGCAATCTCCAGTGTAAATGTTTTCAGTGCCTCTAATTGTTAGATATTTGCATAAACTGTTGTAGTCTCCACTCAAGTCCGCCGCCAGGGCAGGAACAAGGGGTTGTTCTGATTGGACTGGAGGTCTGCCAGCTCCCCATAAAAGGGGAGCTGCACGACCCCGTATTCAGCTGGATCACTACTACCTAACTAATAAAGAGCTGTTGTCATAATCGTCTGGAGTCTGTCCTCTCGTTGCCTTTGGGGTGGCCCAAAGGGATTGTGGGACCCGAATTCAAACTATTTTGGTCTAAGCGGGATGAACTGTTGGTTTTGAAGGGTTGTTTATTGTGGGGGGATCGAGTAGTTATACCGCACAAACTGCAGAAGAATGTACTAGAAGCTTTACATGTGGGACATCCAGGTATTGTAAGGATGAAAGCATTAGCAAGGAGCTACGTTTGGTGGCCTAACATGGACAAGGAGATAGAGGAATGGGTGGCCACTTGCAATCCGTGCCAAGAGTCCAGACCAGCTCCCCCTGAAGCGCCCGCTACGGAGTGGGACAAACCGCAGGCACCCTGGTCGAGAATACACATAGATTTCGCAGGACCAGTTCAGGGCCAGACGTTTTTAATAGTTGTGGACGCATATTCCAAATGGTTAGAGGTAGTCCTGATGACCTCGATCACGGCAGAGGCGGTCATCAAGGTACTACGGAGACTTTTCTCCACGCACGGCCTGCCCGATGTTCTAGTCTCCGACAACGGGCCCCAGTTCACGGCCATGCAATTCGAATCCTATTTAGCTAGTCAGGGAATTCGGCATGCCCTCGTCGCGCCATTCCATCCGGCGTCAAATGGTCAGGCAGAGAGAATGGTGCGAGCTGCAAAAGAGGCCCTCGCTAGGATGGGCCTGGGTGATTGGCAAACACGGGTTGACCATTACCTCCTAATACAACACATTACCCCTAGCGCCACGACGGGAAGGAGCCCCGCTGAACTCCTCTTGGGTCGCCGGCTGAGGTCTCACCTAGACCGGCTACACCCAAATTACTCTGCCACATCGCCCCCAGACTCCACAAGCAAAATCCGGAATTTTAGCATAGGGGATTCAGTATACGCCCACAACTATGCAGGGGGGACGCTGTGGATTCCAGCAAAGGTAATAGGCATCACCGGGCCTCGTTCTTACTTGTTAGAATTGGAGGACGGTAGGAACTGGAAAAGACACATCGACCAACTCTGAGGTCGCCTAACTCACTCCAGTCTAAGGTCACCTAACGAAGAGCTCATACGAATGGAAGGACTGCCAACACAACAACCCTACACACCCGTCACAGATGACTACAGCACAGCGGAACCGAGGGTGGAACCAGAGGCCGGCGTAAGAACAGAGCATGTCCCGAGCGAGCGGAATCAACAATCCCCAACCAGATCGAAGGAACAAAAAGAACACTCCGATCAAGCTCCAATTCAGGCACAAACCGAATTACGCAGGTCCACCAGAGCAAGGCAGAAACCCGCTTACCTACAGGACTTTGTAACAAACAGGAACACTCCATCTAAGAGGGGAGGGGTGTTAGATATTTGCATAAACTGTTGTAGTCTCCACTCAAGTCTGCCGCCAGGGCGGGAACAAGGGGTTGTTCTGATTGGACGGGAGGTCTGCCAGCTCCCCATAAAAGGGGAGCTGCACGACCCCATATTCAGCTGGATCACTACTACCTAACTAATAAAGAACTGTTGTCATAATCGTCTGGAGTCTGTCCTCTCGTTGCCCGAATCTAACACTAATCTTTCCCTATAAGCTGTTTCTTCCAGGTCTCCTGTCATTCTGATTCCTCTCCTTCAAACATTGAACAGTCTTTAAAAGCCCCCCCCCTAAAATGCATTGTCCAAAACTGAATGGAATATTCTAGCTGCAGACTGGCCAGTATGGAATAAAGAGGAATTATTATTTTTCTTGATATCTCACACACCGCTTCAGTTCCAAAGGTAGACTTGCTGTCTTCAAAATCTTTTATACAGTTTACAGCAAAAGTAAAAGTATAATTTATATTCCATAGTATAAAAACCTATACTTAAATACAGAGTAGCATAATTTTTTTTTGCTCCACCTCCACTAAATGTGCTCTTTAATAAACCTGGGAAACAACTAATGCATTAACTATTATTCTTGTAAATCAGAGTAATGCTCTAAAATGAAAGATAAAATTGCCCTGTCAGTTTTCTGTCATTCACCTGAGTTATTAAAGCACCATTGTTGTAAAGTTCTTAATTTCCATAAAAAGACCTTTCTAACAAATCAGCATCCTTTTAGAGATGTTGACAGGTCTTAAACAAGAGCACTTGTCTGATTATATATTTTGAATGTATTGTGCGTTAATGTCAAGATTTAGCCCATTTCTCACTGCTAATTCTTCCCAAGAATGCTTTGCAGAAAAGATGGGACCAAACTAACATTGTAATGATTATACCTTAAGCATGTCCATTAATTCTAATAGAAGCATGGATTCCCAACCTTCTGGTTTGATGGAGATATCTAGAATTTTTCAAGCAAAATTATTTCTAAATCCTTACTGTTAATCTTGGGGTGTGAGAAAAGATAGAGATAACATACTGACAGGGAATCTGAAATTTCTCTTTATTTCCTCACATTGGATGACACTAATTATTATTTAACCACATTTTTGCATGTGACTATTGGGAACATAGCTGCATAGCTGTAAAAATGTACCATTAAAAAAAATAGCAACAATCCTGCACTCATAAACAATAAAAGGCAAGCATTTACAAGATGGTAAAAGCCACAACCCATTTCTTGTGAGCCTTTGTTGTGTCAGCTCTGGCAATAGAAGTTCATTACTGTATTTGGCTACTTAACTCAATACTTAGTAAAGGCAGAAGATAGGTTTATTTAACAAATCTCATAAGAGCAACTGTCTATGAAAGAAATGACTGGTGGTTCTACAAGATGGACATAGAAGGAACTCCACTTTCCATTCCAATTTTTTTTTAGTACTTGACTACTTTTCCAGCTGAATGAATTATCATCGTCGTCATCACATCATTTTCCTAGTTATTTGTTGAAAGGAGTATGATGAAATTAATAGTGAAAGAATGAGTAAAGAGATAAAATACATTTTGGTAGCAAGACTCTCTCCATCTCACATACTGTATCCTTGCAGTTTAGACCCTGCTGGATCATTCAGGGAAATGGCTGCCATTTCAGGAAAAAAGCCTGAAAAAGTTCTGCTGAAGTTGAAGAATGCAAGATACATCTTTATACTATATTTGCTGTTGGTGGTTTCCGCTAAAATCTGTAGGATGGCTAGTGGGGGGATGAGACACTGCCCCTTTCATAAAGGTATGCCTTTAAAGGCATGGATCTTGGATTACTATGTTGCATCCACCATCAAGTTTCTCTGTAAACAGATTTTTCCTGATGCTTTGAGAAAATGTGGCTCTTAAAACAGCTCCTACCATATATTTTCAAGAGTTCTCATTTATCCCTCCTTTTGGTTGGACTGTTTATTTTCCCGGTGGGGCTGCACATTGATATTATTATCACTCCCAAACTCTGGGATTAGTGGGACCATCACAGGTCCCACAGCAATAAAACTTCTCTTTAGTCCATGGGAAAGGAAAGGTATCCAATACACTGCCGCTTTGAACACTGTCTGGCCCTATTCTGAAGAAAGAGGAGAATGGACAAAATTCCCATCTTTTTTCATTCTTAATGATAACAATGTAAAGGATTTTTTTTTTGCAGGATTCTTGTTAGAAATAACATCCATCTATTTCTGGGTGCTCAGAATGGATTGATTTTTCAGGATTTGGACTCTTGGAAAAAAAGGATTTCTGCCAAAAGTAATGGCTCTATTAATATATCAATGCCGTATGTAAGGATCTTAGGCAGGAGACCTCCCCAGTTCCTCAAAGTATAATTTTAGTGGCTTTTTCAAAGCATCACCCTGGAATGGACACAACACTAATAATCACTAATGTATGTTGTAATGGAAAGCAGCAGTATCAATGTGGAAAGGAGAAGCGACAATAGTTTCTGGCGTGATGTTTCTCGTTAAAAGACATAATAATAATAATAATAATAATAATAATAATAATAATAATAATAATAATAATAATAATAATGAATTCTTGGTGGCAGATCAAGGCTAAAAGGCTAAAGCTGAGCTAGGTAGCTTCAAAGGCACAATGTCTATAGAGATTCTCTGTCATCCAGGTGATGGTTGTCCCATAGGTGCTTTTTCAAGAGGCAACTGGACTTTATGGTTTTCTTTTGAAGATGTTTCACTTCTTATCCAAGAAACTTCTTCAGCCACCATCCAGTCAGAGCTGAAGAAGCTTGTTGAATGAAAAATGAAACGTCTTCAAAGAAAAACCAAAAAGTCCAGTTGCCTCTTGAAAAAGCACACTTGGTACTTCAAAAGCATATTTTCTTATGAGATGTATATGTGGCTGCAGTAATGTAATGTTTCATTCAATCCTGAGGATATATACATATTCATATGCACATAAACATAATTTAGCATTATTTTGATGGACCCAAAGATTGTTCCTCTGCAACACCCTTTATGCAGAATTCAGAAACTATGGATATATTTGCAAAGAATCCACATTCCTTGTAAGTGATTTTGGAGCAATATTTTTTTCCCACCAGCACCTTTTCTCCTTAATTTTTCTCTTGGTCTCACCCCATTAATGACTAGTGGTGAAACATCTGGCTGAATTCATATTTTGCAGTAATGAGTTGCTTCAATCACATAATGGCTTAGCTAACACATCCCACCGACCCTTTCTCCACTTCCTCAGTACCACAGTGGAAATAGGTGCTGGCAACATCTTATTTCTTTTTTTCTTGCATTATGAAAGAACTCTTCAGGGATTAGAACTGCCCATGTGATAAATATGGGAAGTCAGGAAGCTGCTTTATAATGAGTCAGAGTATAATGAGTCAGTCCCTAAGACTCTGCAGTGAATGTTGTTCTCAAGGGTTTTTGACTGGATACTTTCCATAATAAATAAGAAGCAAACCAATCAACTAAGAAAAATGTCTTATTAGCAACTCAACTGGCAATCCTTTTTCTTGTTGCCCAATGACAGTTATAAAGTTTGCTTAATCCTTGATCAAATCATGAATGCTTGGAAGTTTCTCCTCATTGTGTATCCATTCATGCACTCTACTTATTACAGTATTTGTTTTCTGATAATCTGTTCAACAGGAGGCCTACCTTAGTAATTTATGTAATAGTACTAATAGTAAAACATAATTTGTCACTGGGTAGTCTAGTATAGATCATGGAAGGAGGCAATGGCAAACCACTTCTGGAAAAATCTTGCCAAGAAAACTGCAAGGACTTGCCCAGCAATCTCTGAAAATCAGACACGACTGAATGAAAGAAAACAAACAACAACAACAACAAAAACAAATGACTACATCATAGAGCTTGATTTCATTCCAGAATTGGCGCAAAGGCTTCAGAGCAGGAACAGTAGATTCTGCATCCAAAATTCAGAAAGTAGAACATGACTAACAACTTCAGTGGAAGTTGTCTTCTCATTTTGTTTATTTGAATTTTAAAAATCCTGCCTTTATTACTTTATAAGTAACTCAATGTTGTGGACACATATAATACTCCTTCTTTTCCGGTTCTTTCCCCAACTCCTCCTCTCAGGTCCAATTGTTCAATTTCTAAAGCTCATGCTTCTCAACTGGGGTCCTGGATTAATTTTCTAACTTATTTACAAAACACATACACATATAGTATACATCAATGTTTGCATTTCATTGAATGATTAGTTTTGTCTCAGGTTTTTTTTTTTACAATAGCCTTATTATGGGATGAAGAAAGAATATGAATGTACCAAGAGTTTAGTTTATGCAAATTAAATACATGAATGGGAATAGCTACTGTATATAGGTAAACTCATATATTTGCCTATATATAGGTAAATATACTTAATAACAGAGTTAGAAGGGACCTTGGAGGTCTTCTTGTGCAATCCCCTGCTAGTCAGGAAACCCTACACTACTACAGACAAATGGTTATCCAATGTCTTCTTTAAAATTTCCAGTGTTGGAGCATTCACAACCTCTGGAAGCAAGTTGTTCCACTGATTAATTATTCTAACTGTCAGAAAATTTCTCCTTAGTTCTAAGTTGCTTCTCTCCTTGATTAGTTTCCACCCATTGCTTCTTGTCCTACCCTCAGTTGCTTTGGAGCTTGACTTCTTTATGGCAACCCCTGATATATTGGAACACTGCTATCATGTCTCCCCTACTCCTTCTTTTCATTAAACCAGACATACCCAGTTCCTGCAACCGTACTTCATATGTTTTAGCCTCCAGTCCCCTAATCAACTTTGTTGCTATTCTCTGCAATCTTTCTAGAGTCTCCACATCTTTTTTGCATACTTTTTTACAACAGCAACTCTGTGAAGTGTGTACGGCTAAGAGAGTGTGTCTAACCCCAAGTTACCCAGCCAGCTTTAATGCCTAGGGGAAGCCTAGAACCACAGTCTGTAAATATTTTCACGGCCCTCTTTTTGACTCATGCAGTGTACAGAACTAATCTCAGATAGTTGTGGAGTTACTGGGGAATACTTGAAATTAAGCTTTTTAAACTGAACCTTCCCAACAAGGAAGATTTCTGTGCCTTAAAATTGGCAGCCAAATATGAAATAGAATAGAATAGAATTCTTTATTGGCCAAGTGTGATTGGACACACAAGGAATTTGTCTTTGGTGCATATGCTCTCAGTGTACATAAACAGACATGAAAAGATACATTCGTCAAGAATCATAAGGTACAGCACTTAATGATAGTCATAGGGTACAAATAGGAAATCAGGAAACAATCAATATCAATATAAATCATAAGGATACAAACAACAAGTTTACAGTCCTGCAGTCATAAGTGGGAGTAGATGGGTGATAGGAACAATGGGAAGACTAATAGTAATAGTAATGCAGCCTTAGTGAATAGTTTGATAGTGGTGAGGGAATTATTTGTTTAGCAGAGTGATGGCATTCAGGAAAAAACTGTTCTTGTGTCTAGTTGTTTTGGTGTGCAGTGCTGTATAGCGTTGTTTTGAGGGTAAGAGTTGAAACAATTTATGTCCAGGATGCGATGGGTCTAGTAAATATTTTCACAGCCCTCTTTTTGACTCGTACAGTGTACATGTCTGAAATTAATAAATAAAAATCTTTTGATGGGACTGAAATTTCAAAAGAAGTCCATATAAATTGAACCAGGAACAATTGTAAGAAAGATCAAAGGACTTGATTTAAAGAGCATCCATTTTAATCAATTCTTATCAGGAAGGAAAGAGAGAGAGGAAAGCTCCGGAGAGATGTGCTCTTTTGCACATAGAATCATAGGGCTAGGAAAGGAACTTGAAGGTCTTCCAGTCCAACCCCTTGCTTAAGGCAAGAGCCTTAGACCTTCCAGTCAAATGGTTGCCCAGTCTATTTTTGAAAACCTCCAATGATGGAGCACCCACAACCTGAGGAATGTTTTCTTCGTCAATAGAAATTTTCTTTTGCTGTATATGAACATCCACAATCATATAGTATGTCTAATGTTTACTTTGCATAGCATTCAAGATATATGAATAAGGAGCTTTCCAAAATTGTTCCAGAGACTTTGGATTTCACTCACAAAGCTGGCCAGGCAGCATATAAAGTCGACAAGTAGAAAGTGTAGGAAGTGTGGTTAAAATCTCCTGAAGAAAAGAGATTTATGAATATGTTTCTTAGCAACTGTGTTTGCACCTGGATAGTGAAGCTGATGCTAATTTAACAGAGGGAGCAATGATTCTCATTCACACCCCTTCCTCTCTCAAAGCTGACTGGAAATTAGGGTCATGTATGTTGTTAAATGAAATTGATCAAACAAAACAACCAAATGAAAAACACTTCTCTATGCAAATGAAACATTAATATATTGAATTTATTTTGGGGGTTCTGGTGAAGGCTTTGAGTGAAAATGGATTTTTAAAATGAGAAAACATTGTAGAGAGCAGATGTATTGACATGACAGCTAAAAATGGAACTAATATAGATGCCTACTAAAAGATATAGAAACTAGAGGGTAAAAAGTAATGTTTTTCTGAGAACTTTTACCTGCTAGTCCCTGTATTTGATTTCAGTTTGGCCAGTGCTGCAGATATGGATTTGATGGAGATTAGTTATGATAGATAGATGATAGATAGATAGATAGATAGATAGATAGATAGATAGATTGATAGATAGAATTTAAAGTATTTAGATAGGTAGTATTTAAAGACTTTAACATGTCAGTATTTCTATATTTTGATCAGAAAACATTATTTTTGTATTTTATTTGCAAAAGATATATATTGATTTTTGCTTGGTTCCTAGACAGGTCATATTAAAACTATAAATAGTGTATATTGTGTATGAATGGCATCAGAAGCTATGAGGGCTTCCTGATATCACATATATAATTAGATAAGTTTTTATAAGTTATTTATTGTACTGTCCTATTTCTGCTTCACTACTAAAATTTCACCACTAACATTTTTTTTGAAGCCTCTCTTGATAGGAAAATCATTTTGGCCTGATTCACATAAAATTGAATATTTAATGATTTTAAACAAGGAGACACTACTATGGAAGTTGGCAGCCTTTTGACTCACTAATTTAAGTTGGTTGGTAGTTTGAAAGAAAGCTACACTTTTCACATGCAAATTATTATATAACTGAATCATGAGTTATAGGTGCATCTTTTTTGAACAAAGGTGACCTTGCAGAGAAGCCTCATATTTTCTGCTAATAACTAAAGGCTGGCATTATTGCTATTGCAGTTATTGAGCAAATTATATATAACTCCATTCATGTAATTAGCTTTTGTATTGATCTAAAAATTACCATATTTTTCAGACTATGATGCACTACCCCCCAAAAAAGTGGGTGAAAGTGTCTGTGTGTGTAATAGCACGAACGTTGTGTGTTATAGAGCGAACATTGCGAAGCCCTCTCGGCCCCCACCCTTCAGCTTCTGCCTCCCAGCAATTTGCGTCCTTGTAGCAAACAGCAAACAACCTGGTCAGCTTTAGGACAGCCTGATTTAGCACAAGCAGCTGATTGGTGGTTGGATTGGCCTCCCAGAATACCGACAATCAGCTGTTCCAGGCTGCAGGGATCATTGATGACTATCGTTGCCACCGTGCGCCTATCGTCACCTCTGTGCACCCATCGTTCCCTCCCGGCACCCCATTTTCAGCCTCTGCACTTACCATTTCGGGCCTGTGCGCATTCGATTTTTGGCTTCCACATGTCCCATTTTGGCCCATTCCAGGCAGCTGCCGATTGCCGCTGAATGAGCCAAAAAGGGGACATGTGGAGGCTGAAAATGGGGTGCACTGAGGCCAAATATGGGGTGTGCGGAAGGAAAAAATGGGATGCATAGAGGCAAAAAAATAGGCTGTATGGAGGCAAAAATGAGGCCCATAGAGGCGGCGAATAGGCGGTGGCGATCCCTGCAGCCTGAAACAGCTGATCATTGGTATTCTGGGAGGCTGATCCAACTGCCAATCAGCTGCTCGTGGTAAATCAGGCTGTGTTGAAGCTGACCAGGTTGTTTGCTGTAAGAGGCAAATTGCTGGGAGGCAGATTGTTTTTTCTTGTTTTCCTCCCCTAAAGGTAGGTGCGTCTTATAATCCAGAGCGTTTTATAGTCTGAAAAATACAGTAGTTCCAAATGGATTGGAACTAAAGAAGGTAGTAGAAGATTCAAGCAATGTGCTCCTCCCTCTGCTCACCATCAATGTTCTCCAACTTGCCTATAAATTAGGTTACAAAACAAAACAATTTCATGATTTGATTCAGAAGGAAGAACTGTTGATTAATACAAAAGCAAAAGAGAAAATTCTATCACGAATGTTTTGAGTCTGATTATTACCCTAGACAAGGAATCTTCATAAATCATGTTATTCCTATATAACTACTGGCTAATTTATATGGAGGTCCCAACTGAATAAGAAGCAGAAGTCAGGAGGTCTTATGTCTACAAATAACAATTGGAAGAGACAGTGGAGGTCTTCTAGTCTTAATCCCCTGCTCAGGCAGAAAACTCTATACCATTTCAGACAAATTTCAGACTAACTCTGAAGCATTCCCAGAAATTAAATGTTGCTCAGATGCTTACTATTCCTGGCATTTGCATTTCCAAATAATAATTTGGAACATAACAAATTATTTTTCTCAGTTGATCAGAGCTAATATGTTATTTCTGGATGGCAACCAGTGGAGACCGAGTAATCTGTTCAGTTCACTTTTAATTAAAAACCTAGTAAGCTTATGCTACACAGATTATGTACTAATTACTATATAATTTGAGACATACAGGACAGTGGAGGTAATCTGTCAGACTAAAGCTGAGACTTATGACGACAGACACTTAATCTTCTATGATTAATGGGGAGCTGAAAACTCCTCGTTAGTCTAACTCCTTGGTTAGTCTAGTAGAATTATTTAATAAAAACGTTAAAATCCATTTTTGCTTCTGCCTTGACAGACAATTTCAGTTATATGAAATAAAAGCTGTTCTTGCTAAATCTCTCACTTTTTAAAATAATTAGACATATCTGCTCCATTTTTTCATCCTGATATTTCCAGCTATGTTTCCAGAAACTTCCCATGCTCTAACACTGTTACCATTTTTATACATATTGTATTTTTAAAAGCCGATTTCAAATCCAAGGGTTGAATGTGGAACCAACAGAGGAAAAAAGATTCAGTGCTTTAAAAAATCTGAACTTCTCTGGTCTAAAAAGTAACTCGCTATTTGGCTATCCTAAATTAATTGATTTTAATAGGAGAAGATAAAAACTAAAAACAAATTAGAGTCAAATGGAAAACAATAGAATATGCAAATATCTTACCATCCCTTTGTTTTATTGGGCTGCACTTAATTGGTATTTGCTTTGGCTGAAGCACTTAAATTATGCTTTTGAATTGTTGTGGCCAGCAAAATTTGACAGTCACATGAGTATATATGAAATCATGGACTTTTGTCTTACATTTTATTTCAATCATTTGTTTCTCCAAGAGGAAGTTTATACAGCGTAATTCTCTATTCGAAATTGAGAATTGAAGGGAGGAGAAGACATTAGAAATTATCTCATCAGTTCTTTCATTCTATTTTTTTTATAAAAAATAATTAAGGAGCACATTTGAACAATGCTTTTTATTGGAAGCACTGTAAGCTAGACATGGATAAACTCTTAACTTGGCCTCTCTAGATAATAAACTCTTTTGATTTAATTTAATCCAGAATTCAAACACATTACCTCTATGTTTCTAAAGTTGAAGTAGCAGTCATAACTTTTACAGATTTATTGCCCAACTCAGTACCATCCAAATGAGGTAGAACTATGACTCTTGGTGTTATGGTTATTGGGAATTCATTGCCTTAAGAACTTTTTGTCTCAGAAATTTGCTAGATTCTATTCATCTTCCTCTTGTGATGGTTGTACACAAGAAACAACATCAGCTCAGAGGTGTTTCTACAGCCGTATAAATATCCAGGCAGAGATTCAGCTTAGTCTCTCTCTAATGATTTTTATACCAAGTTAAGTGATGTTTATTTCCATAGATGGTTAATATACAGTTTACACTTCCGTTTTTTAATGATTGCTACTTCAGATTACATTGGCTTATATTCACATATATTTTAGATTCAACTACTATATTTATCCATGATTTATTGAACAAGCCATATGTTTGTTTTACATAACACTAAACCAAAAATCACAATGAATAAGACTAAGCTGAAACCAAATAAAGCACATAACGGATAGTATAATAATGCTTGCAGCAGAGCCATATTGAAATCAGAGGGGCAAATAAATCATGGCTGAACAACATGATTAATTGGAAATTTAACTCAGTATTTTTAGTTTATAGATTTCCCAGTTTTATTATTTTACAGTTGCATTGTACAAGCAGTTCTCAACTTACAATCAGTCATTTAAATTTATGATGGCTCAAAAAGGTGCTTTATGATCCATAAAGCACTCCTGCACATTTTGAATCCCCTCTTCCCAGTCACATGATGGTCCTTAGACACTTGTCTGCACTTATGACTGGTTGCCCTTGTGATCATGTGATCACCATTTGCAAACTGTCAGGCAGAAGCAACCAGATCCCCCCTTGTACATTTGAAACTTACTATTTTATTATATTCTATTATACTGCCTAGAGACTGTCAGCTTCAGCCTAGGAACAGATAGCCAATGCTCTATGCATGACAAGGTCCAGTGTGTGCCCACCTTCGTGTGTGGGGCCCTGAATTAATTGGGTCAGGTCCATGGCTGTCATGGAAGCCATGAACTCCCGAGCCACCTCGGATGGTTCGCCCGTCGACGGCAGGTTGAAATCCCCCATAACCACAAGTTTGGGGGTATCAACCGCCGTCTCCGCGATCAGCTCGAGGAGCTCAGGCAGGGCCGCTGATGCATAGCGAGGAGCCAAGTATACAATCAGCAAGCCCAACTGCCTCCCTGGGCCCCATTTCACACCAAGGGACTCACACCCGGAGATCTGTGGCACAGTGAACTCTCCCGTATGATTAACGCCACCCCGCCACCCTTACCCAGGGCCCGCGGCTGATGAAATGCATGGTAACCTGGCGGGCACATCTCCACGAGGGGCAAACCACCCTCGTGGCCCAACCAGGTCTCTGTTATCCTTGCAAGGTCTGGCTCCCCCTCTGAGATCAACTCATTAATGAGGGGGGCCTTGTTAACAACGGACCTTGCATTGCAGAGCATCAGCCTCAGACCCTGGCTCTGTAGGTCCTGGCCACCTAGGCTGCGGGGGTTGGTACGAGCGACCGGGCGTGTCCAACAGCCACGGTCTCCCAACCGACTACGATATTTTGTTCGGTCCTCGCACCCACCCCTCCCCACGACTGTTGGAATAAAACAACCCTCTATAGGAATGTCACTTTCCCTCCCCCCCACTCCGCTCACTCCCCCCTTAGCCCCACCTGTTCGCCTGGCGAAAATCCCCCTCCTGGCCTGATTATCCCTCCCACCCACCCTGGAACCCCCTAAAAAGGATAAAAAACATCTAGTTAAAAACCCCCTGAGTCTTCGCTTCCTCCACCTCTCGGGGTTAACAAACCCGTCATTAAGGTGGGCCTTTGAAAGGGCAAAGGGCCATATCTGCGAGAGGGGGGACTCCTGCAGCTGGAGCAAATCTGACCTCGAATATATAGTTGGAAGAGCTGTAACAAGGGCCAGGGTGCTATAGATGTTAAAATGAGTCAGCAAGCCAGGTTCCACATCGGATGATAAATGATAAATGATAAATAAGGGGATGATAAGAAGATAGTAACTAGGTGGAAAGTAGATGGCAGGAGGATGGAGACCGGGAGGCAGTCTGTGATGTACGTAGGCAGACATTTAAAATTTGATGGTAGGCGGGTAAGAGATGGTGGGGGTAGTCACGCAGGCACACATAACAGTTGGCTGGGAGCAGCTGTAGATAGTCAACATAACAAGTGGGCAGGTAGTTGTCAAAGGTTATTGATGGTCAACGAGGGATTCCTGGGCACAGCCATGGTAGGCAGATGGCAGATGGTAGGGGTAGATAAATCCTAGCCCTGTGCCTCCTGCCCCTGGTGCCACAGGTCTCCCTCCTTCTGCCAGGCTCCAGGCTCCAGACTCCATAGATCTTTAAGGGCTGGACTCATCGTGGCCTGCCCCCCCTGCTTCAACGACCCCCCGCTGCTGGTCCAGGCCCAAGCGCTGCTCCGGCCGGCCTACGGCTCTCCCGTAGGCCTTCTTTCGTCCTCCAGCGTCTCGAGCCTCGTTCAGCCCCCGAACGGCCATCCGGCGGTCCTCACCTTCCAATTCGGCCTTGCTGGCATCGCCAATATCGTCGTCTCACTGCCCGGGCCGCTGGGACGTCGCCACCGCCGCTCCTTTGCTCTGCCTCGCTCTGCCTCTATCTCCACGGTCGACAACGCCGTCGCCGCCATCGCCGTCCTCCAGCTGGAGCTCCGACATTAACTCCGCCTCCAACTCCCATCTCGGCTCTGGCTGGGGCTATCTTCTTATCTTGCTGGCTGTTTGACCACCCTGGAAGGCCAATTTAGGCTCTATGGAAAGCCAGGGTGGTCGCTGCTCTTAATCCCCAACCCTCCGGATGGAAAGAGGGCTGGGGACCTCCCCCCATCAGAGAGCTCCGTAGTCGTACGGAGCTCAGAAGTCAGCAGCCATTCCCCCGGAAGCTCCTCCTCCTATCCTGGCACAGTGTGCAGGTAGCCACCCATTCTTCTATCTCCCTGTCCATGTTAGGCCACCACACATAACTCCTGGCCAAAGACTTCATCCTGACAATTCCAGGATGCCCTACGTGCAAAGCTTCTAATACTGCAATGCGCAGTTTGGGTGGAACAACAACCCGGTCCCCTTACAGTAAACAACCATTTATTACAGACAGTTCATCACATTTGCTGTAAAACATTTTAAATTCAGACCCGACAGGTTCCTTGGGCCACCCCCTCCACACCCAGTTCAAAATCTGTTTGAGTGTAGAGTCTTTAGCAGAATGGCGGGCAACGGGTCACTTCTAGGCCCACGGCTTCGAACCAGTCAAGCCCCAGGAGACTCTGCAGGTCTTTGTTGACTACTGTCACTGGTAGCTGGCCGCAGAAAGTCTTGAATTTCACCCGGAAGGTGCCCTGGCCCACAATGGGGACTCGATTCCGCTGGTAATCGCGAAGGCGGATGTCAGAAACCCGTAAATGCTGCTTTTTAAGGCTAGGGATAGCCTGCTTGAGTGCTGCCCAAGGCATTATGGTCAAGGATGACCCAGTGTCAATCTCCATTTCACATGGAGAGTCCTCGATGAGGACTGTGACATTCAGCTTTTTTGGCCGCTTCGTGCGGACTTGGCCTATGGAGGTGTGGTAGGTGACTCTGGTGTCACCTTCTGTTCGCTGTGGTGGCGGCTGCCGTACCCCTTGGTTGGACCTCTGCTGGTGGTTAGGTCGGCTTCTGGGCTTCCAGGTTGCAGAGGAGTAATCACTTCTGCATACCTTGGCGATGTGCCCTTTTCGAGTGCAACGTTGGCAGATTGCATCGTGGAAACAGCAATGTGTTCTGAGGTGGTCTCCTTCACAGCAGCGCAAGGTGGGAAATGCGGTTAAAATTTTCACTCCAGCTTGGTGCGGTTACTGCGCATGCAGTAGCTGTCATCTTCGCTCTCCGAGCCTTCAGGCTCTGTAGCCTCGCGATGCACGTCTGCGCTCTTCCATATGCTTTTAGGACTGTTTTGGCGCTGCAGGGTTTCCATTGATTTACCGGCAGACTCAGTGGCCCTGGCTTCATCTAGGGCAGTGATGGCGAACCTTTTTTGGCTCGCGTGCCACAAGTGGGGGGAGCGCAGGGGGGTCGAGTGCGGGCGTGCCGCACCCATAATGCAACGCGTGACCCCCCCAGTGCGCATGCGCGCACAACGCACCCCCCAAATTTTTACATGGTTTTTTTTGCCCTCCCCAGGCTCCAGGGGCCTTATAGGAGCCTGGGGAGGGTGAAAAGAGCCTCCCCCGACACCCCGGAGGCCCTCCGGAGGCTTCAGGGACTGTCCGGAGGCTTCCCTGAAGCCTTCGGAGCGCTTAAAACCACCCTCCGAGCAAACCGGAAGTGACTTCCGGGTTGCTCGGAGGGTCATTTTAAGCGCTCCAAAGGCATCAGGGAAGCCTCGGACGGTCCCTGAAGCCTTCGGAGCGCTTAAAACCACCCTCCGAGCAACCCGGAAGTCACTTCCGGTTTGCTCGGAGGGTGGTTTTAAGCATTCCGAAGGCTTCAGGGACGGTCTCTGAAGCCTCCGGGGGGCAGGGGAGGCTCTTTTCACCCTCCCCAGGCTCCTATAAGGCCCCTGGAGCCTGGGGAAGGCGAAAAATAGCTTTTAAAAAGGTGAATTCAGCTGGCCAGAGCGTGCATGCGCGCTAGCCAGCTGACAGGGCAGCGCCTCGCGTGCCCTGACAAATGGCTCCGCGTGCCACTTGTGGCACGCGTGCCATAGGTTCGCCATCACGGATCTAGGGCAATTAGGAGCATCAGATTAGATTTCGCTAGTAGTCTCCTCTGCAGGCCAATGTCTCAGAACACTACATATGATGCGGTCAAGTTACAGTTCATCGAGATCTCTAAACTCGCAGTATGCTGTGGCCTTTCTGAGCACCGCAATGTATTCATTGATGGATTCTCTCTCTTTCTGGTTACGAATGTTGAATTCCTGCCTTTGGACATGTTTAGACGGACTGGGAGTGTAGTGTGTGTCCTCAGCGTCTGTTGTAGCACCGACCAAGTGACCGATTGGAGTGGCGTTGGCTTGGACAAGTTCTTTGCTGTCTCGAATACCTCTCGTCCGCAGTAGCTCAGGAACATGTTCTTTTTCCGGCCTTCAGAAAGGCCCATGAGGTCGTTGGCTTCGAGGAAGCAGTCGAACCTCAGCATGTAGGATTCCCAGTGCTCAGTGACTGGGTTGTACAGAGTCGGTGGGGCATGCATTGACATCGTGTGTCCCTGAGCACATTTGAATTTGCCGCTCAAAGATGGCTGCTTGATGCTGTGCCGAGCTCCGGGCTGGATTTATTTGCTGGATTGTTGTGCTCTTTTTGTTTGCCTAATTGCCTTCCAATCCCATCTTCGTCACCAGTGTTAGATTGGATAAAGGAAAGGCACACTCAGGCTTAGGCAGCAACAGCTCTTTATTAACTCTGAAACAACTATTCACAATCCAGCGAAGGTTCAGTCTGACAGCGGCCCTTTTATAGGGAGCTGTCAGACCCTTTGACCAATCAAGTTGAATCCCTGTTCCCACCGGAACAGAGAACCTTAGTGTAAACCATTATAACTGATTCTGGTATCTAATAAAAAGCAATAAAGATGCTTAGGTGTCTGGAGGCTAAAATGTATGACAAACAGTTGTAGGAACTGGGTATGTCTAATTTAATGACGATAAGGGTGACATGATAGCAGTCTTTCAATATTTGAGAGGCTGTCACAAAGAACAGCAGACAATTTATTTTCAAAGGCACCTGAGGGCAAGACAAGAAGTAATGGATGGAAACTTATCAGAGTGAGAGCCAACCTAGAACTAAGGAGAAATTTTCTAACAGTGAGACCAATTAATCGGTGGAACTGCTTGTCTTCAGAAGCCGTGGATGCTCCATGACTGAAGATTTCTAAGAAGAGTGTCATAAAATGTTTTAGGATAGTTTTTGTGTCATAAAATATTTTTTTTAAATGCTAAATTTCAATTTCATTGGAATTATGGGTCCTGGATTTTGGACACATTCTGTGAATTAGCTCATTTGAGGCACCTTGGTTCAAAACATTTTGCCCAGTTGAAGATTACAGATATGTGAATTTTAGTAGTATGCTAGAGAATTTTGGACCTGCTGGATCATCTTTTCAGAGATATTTCCTTACCAATGCTTTTGACAGAGCTTCTAATGTACTGCCTTGACTGGGAAAGTTGGAACTATATTCAGAGACATATCTATCTTGAAAAGAGCCTACATTGAACTGTACAGCATGGTCAAACATCAGCATAGGAAATGTTTTATTACATTTATATTATGTCATAAATTGTTGTGTCTCCAGATCCAATTTAAGGTGCTGAGTAAAGTACTTCATAGGCCTGAATTATTTGAAGGACCATCTCTTCCCAATTATATCTCTCTATCGGATTTAGCAGAAAAGATATATTGTTCCATCCGTTAAGTAGCTTCTGTACTTCTAGTGGGACCCAAGAAATAGTCCAACTATCCTATAGTATCTGCCTTATGGAATATCATTCCCTCTCCCCCTACCAAAGATGAGATTGGCTCTGTCCTTAGTAACTATCTGCAAGTCCCTCAAATCTTGGTTAAGTCATCAGGCCTGGGGATCTCAAGAGAATGGTAAATTGTTGAGGTGGTTCTATTGTGTTAATATCCGTTGCCCTCTTCTTGCTTTTTAATACTAATTTTAATATTTTTACTTAATTGTATTTATATTATAAATATAAATCATATATTTATATCATTTAAAAGAATTGTATGCCACCCACGTTTTGTGAAATCGGCCATATAAATATGAATGGATGCATGCATGCATGGATGCACTATAGCCAGTCTGAAAATAAGTAGAATGCTTCATCAATTATTCAATACTGAATAAAGAATAAAACAAGAATGTGCAATGTTCCCTTTGTTATTTAATGCAATTATGGAGAAATATAGCAGGATGTGAATGTATGTTTTATATGTAGACAATGCCATGATGTCAGCTGAGAATGCAAATGAATTACAGAAAGTACTATACAGACGTATAAAATATGAAAACTATACAAATTAAAAATACTGTGTGGAATTGTGATGTAATTTTATTCGGTCATGAGTTATTTGCTACCCTGATTTTAATTCGGGCTATAAAAAGATTTACTATTGCCATGTTTGTGCCCTGATTTGAAACAAATGGGGAAAGGGGCCCAACAGGCTTAAATTTCCCTTAGCTGGGCCAGTATTTGCAGAAGAACTTCCCTCTTATTCCAAAACCATCCAAGGGTAGCCTGCCTCAAGGCTTGTACAATCTCATAGGTTTTGTCACCCATTATCTTAGAAGGAAGTTGAGACTCCCTGGCAAATAAAAACAGAATAGGAATAAGCAATGGACAGAGAATATTTCAAGTCAGTTTAATTTTCTGCCCGTTCGTGGACAGGTGAACTATAATTCACCACCGGGGAAAACACCCTGCGTCTACTTTACTTCCACATGAGCCCTTCACACCCCCTTCCCTCCGCCCTCCCACCCTGACTTTTCCCTCCCATCTGGTCCTACTACAGCCGGCTCTCCCTCCTGCCACAGGCCAAAGAAGCTTAGAAGGGTCACTATAGCAACAGCCAATCAGAAGCCAGGAAGGCGGGGGTTCTTCGGAGAAAATAATTCAGCCCGCCCTGATTATTTAAGCAAAGGCAGAGACGGGGGTGGAGAAGCAGTTTCTGCGCGCAACCTCGCGCTGAATTGGGCTACCGACACTCGGGCGGGCGCGCAGTCTGGGAGCATCCCTCTCACCTTGGCCGAGGGACTTTTTTTTTTAGAGTTGTGCTTGGATTTGTCTCTCAGTGCGAACAAGCCATCCGGTAAGTTGACAACTTGCAGAAACTTTGAGGAAAAGACAGGAAGAGAGGCAAGGGTTAGCTTTCTGCTTCTGCCTGAGTAGTCGTCCTAATGAAGTAAAGCGCAGGTGACGGTGCGAACATCCAGGTTGTAAATAAATGCTCTTTCTTTGTATGTGTAGAGATACACACGCGCGCGCGCATGGACAAATGTGAGTTAGGGGTGTGTGTGTGTGTGTGTGTGTGTGATACAGGATGAGTATAGATAGACAATTCTGAAATTTTGCGATGTATACTTAGTAGCCTGGATAGCAACAGTTACTTTCTCTTTTTCCATTTGAGGCAGGTTTGAAATGAGTTTGCACGTGCCTGTATTTGCTTTCATTCCTGTTGCACCTGCCTCTATTTCATTTTATTTCTCACCTACCTCCTTCCTTTGCTTTCATTTTAAGTATTGTTAGGGAAGAAAGCATAGTTTCTATTGTTTCTTAAAGATGTTAAATGCACACCTTTTAAAAAAAATTACAGACATGAAGTAATTCCTTAATCTGATTGTGTGTAGAGAGAATCTTTCTTTGTCTTGCTTCCATAGACTATTCTTTTCTTAAAGTCCTATATAGATTTCTCCAGAATCTGGAATGCTTGGAACAGACTGTCAGAATTCTCAGGCAGCAATAATTCTAGTGGGGGAAGTTGGAACATTGACCACGGAGGTACTGATTTTGTTTATAGTCAGAATTTAGTTCAACTCTTAGTAAGTACAGTACATTATAGGTGGTTTGGGTACAATATAGGTGGTACCTTGCTCAATAGTAGTAACTGTGAAAGGGATCTTGGAGTCCTAGTGGACAACCATTTAAATATGAGCCAGCAGTGTGCAGCAGCTGCCAAAAAAGCCAACACAGTCCTAGGCTGCATCAACAGAGGGATAGAATCAAGATCACATGAAGTGTTAATACCACTTTATAATGCCTTGGTAAGGCCACACTTGGAATAGGGCATTCAGTTTTGGTCACCACAATATAAAAATGATGCTGAGACTCTAGAAAGAGTGCAGAGAAGAGCAACAAAGAGGATTAGGGGACTAAAACATATGAAGTACGGTTGCAGGAGGTGGGTATGTCTAGTTTAATAGAAAGAAGGACTAGGGGAGACATGATAGCAGTGTTCCAATATCTCAGGGGTTGCCACAAAGAAGAGGGAGTCAAACTATTCTCCAAGGTACCTGAGGGTAGAACAAGAAGCAATGGGTGGAAACTAATCAAGAAGAGAAGCAACTTAGAACTGAGGAGAAATTTCCTGACAGTTAGAACAATTAATCAGTGGAACAGCTTGCCTCCAAAAGTTGTGAATGCCCCAACACTGGAAGTCTTTAAGAAGATGTTGGATAGCCATTTATCTGAAACAGTATGGGGTTTCCTGCCTAGGCAGGAGGTTTGACTAGAAGACCTCCAAGGTCCCTTCCAACTCTGCTATTGTATTGTATTAAGTGAAAAGTTAATGAAGACCAGGTGTAGGTAATAAATGGAAGTAAACGAATCCTGCAATTGGGAGACTGTTATGGAAAAGTACCAAAATGCGCATTATGCAGAAACCTCCTAGCCTTTAGTAAATGAACATAATCTTATGTGCACGGATTCCTGTCCAAATAGAGGATTCTGCATAACAAAGAGTGCAGAAAAAAGAGGGAAATGTACATCCTATACTAAGCTTTATGACTGATACTAACACCTCCAACAGAAGGAAATATATAGTTTGAACTATGGGTTCAGGTTGAACTGTGTATTACGGTACTTGGTCTGATGATATTACCTAGTTGGGTAACGAAATGTCTGCAAATAACAACCAAGCTCAGAGAACATCAAGAAGTCCATATAATACTAACACCACTGGTTGCTCAGCACTTTTTGAGTAATGACTGATCCCATCTTTCTTTCTTCCATTTATTTTATAACATCGTCCTTTAAGAAGTTTCAGTAGGTGGAAGCACCTTCCCAACTTTATTCTTGAAAGCTAAGCAAACTTTAGTCTGTTTAATACCTGGAGAAGAGGCTTCCAAAGAGTAAAGGGGGTGTTGAATAGACTGTGAACTTGGAGGAAAAATCTAGAAGGAAGGCAGGGCCAAAACACTTTTTTACTGCTGTCATGATAATGACAATTGTGTCCATTAAATAATGAAGGCATGACTTCATTAATAATGACTTGAAAGATACTATTCACTTTTTACACACTTTAAAGTAGTAGCCATTTGTTGGGAGAAAATACTCCTAACATGCATTAATCTATACACAATTAGCCTCCATGTGTGCAAAGTTCACCTTCCCCTCATCTTACCTCTTAATCATCTTTGCTATTGGGGTTTGAAGAGTTGAGAAGAGTTGAGAAGTATTCAGATACAAAAAAATTATTTACGTTTATTTGAATGAATCTCAAAGTCACCATTCCACTTAAAGACCAAGTGGAATATTGCATCAAATTTCTGTAATTGTTTCACATTTGTATTTTGAATTTATACATTGCTTTCATTCAGCAATTATTAAAATCTGCAATCTGTTAAGAAGATTAAAAATTAGATAGTGAATTAACTTCAATTTCATTTAAGCTGTAGAGGATTGTTTTTGCAATTTGTTTTAAAATGGGGATTTTCAGCATTATTTTAATCATAGCTGTTTTCCACCCCCACCCCACCCCCATAGGTATTAAGGTTCAGCAGCATTATTGCAAAGCTATTTATAGGAACTTGCTTGGTTTAGTCAATGCTTTCTTCAGAAGGTTGCAAACCAAGAATGATTTATCATGTTATTAAGCAAAATAGTTCTCTATTAATATGGATTAAAATATAAGAATGAAGACGTGGCATAAAAGGGACAGTTAGAAGCTTGCTTAAAGGGACAGGGAAATGTCATCAGCCTTCAACCACAACATGTTCCAGCAAACGTCCTTATGTCAAAAGTCCAAAACCACAAGGTTCAATTAAAGTTTGTTAATGGCACGTAGTCCATACCTGTAACAAAAGAAGAAGTAAGACCCCCATCTCCTTATAAGGCTTTTACCTCAAGGTAACCAATAAGAAATGAGTTAAGTGTTTCCGTGTTATGCTGTCTTTGAGAATGTATAAGAATGCGTGCTTCGATAATGAAGGTTGTTCAGAAATTCACAATGTTAGCCATGGGCTAACTTTTCTGAACCTGGCTGCCAAATAAACTTTTCCTGTATCCTGAGAAGTCTAAAACCTGTCAATTTCTGCAACACTATCACATGACTTCAGAATGTCATTTGCATTGAGAAAGTGTTGAATTTTAATAGCTATTATATTTAGTGAAAAACCAAATCAGTGATTTTTTTAAAAAAAGCTGTAACTGAGAATATTCTATTTAAAAAACCATTTGGTTTAAATGGATGACAGATTGGTATGATCCTATGGTAGGTTTCTACAATATAAAATGCAATAATATGTTATGGAATGTTTTCAATACAATAAGTTAAAATAAAGGATATTTTTGTGATGAGTTGGTGGACCATAAAGAACCAGTATTATTTTTATCCCTAAAAAATGATTTCGTAAGTACTAAACCTCAAATTATAGAATGTGAAATACATTTCATAAAACCAACTCCAGATTAAGGACTTTATAAATTCAGTTGATTTTTAGTGAAAGAAAATTTAAATATTATGGATAATTCCATGTATCCTCAGAAGGTGATTGTACTTCTAAGTTTGTTGCCGCCTATTCGCACAGGACAACTCAAGATGGCTTACAGAATATAAAACCCCATATAAAAACAACAAAACTAATAAAAGAGGTCATATAATAAACTAATATACTAAAATCACCCCCCCCCCGCACACACAGGGTCTGTTTGTTTATATCAATAAATGAATTATATATTATTATATCGGTAAATAAATCCAAAACCAAAACGGCCTAGATAAAAACAAATAATGTCCTGTTCTGTAAGTTTCTATTTCAGGTTGTTTGTAGATCTTAGCAGGTTTAATCTCATTAAAGTTGGGAGGTTTCAGTCTATTCTGCTGTAGATTCACATTTATTTTGATCTATAATATTAAGAATTATACGGCATTGACTTGTTGTTATTCAGCTGATTCAACATTCAATGTGATACAGGCGTGCCCAACCCCAGTCCATGGACCATCACCAGTCTGCGGCATGCAGGAAACCAAGCCGCGCAAACAAGTGAAGTCCCAGCCACGGGATGCAGGCAGCCCATGAAACCACACCCCCTTTGGTCCTTGGAAAAAAACCCTCTCCATGGAACCAGTCCCTGTTGCCCAAAAGATAGGGGCCCACTGCCATAAACAATTTCCAATTTATTTTTTCAAAAACTTCTCTTGGTTATTAAAGCTGATGAGTTTTTTTTAAACAGTCATAGATACCAGATCTGTAGTATCTGTAGTCTGAAAATAATAGTTGAAAGTAAATTGTGGTGGAATAGATACCAGTGAGAAATCCAAGTAACTGGCTGAGAACATTGTATATTACATTCATATCTATTGGATTGCTTTGAAAATGTAATGCATCACAAGTTCCTTGTGAACTTGCACAGAGGATTTCTCAGAAAGAGTCAGAAGGTGCTCTTGGTGTTCCACCAAGAAATAACAACTGAGCAAAGCAACAGCATTCTGTAAGAAGACAAAAAGAAAAAAACTGTAGTACTTGGTGACTCAGTACTCAAAAAAATTCAATCAATCCTATGTCAATTTGGACCCATTGGATTATGAAGTGTACTGTCTTCTGAGAGCATGGATTGGGATGTTACAGGACAACTTCGAAGTCTTAGCAAGATAATTGAAAATGATGCTTTCTTGGTAATCAATGTGGGAGGCAAATGATACTTCCAAGGGCAGTTATAAGCATATTATTCTGGACTAGATCTAGTAAGAGAGCTCATCTGTTCACAGAATAAAATTGGTAAGGGAAAGAAGAATATTGCAAATGCTTATGCAATGGTGGAAAAGATTGAGGGCAAAAGAAGAAGGGGTCGATAGAGAAGGAGGTGGCTGGATGGAATCACCGAAGCAGTAAACATGAGCTTAAATGGATTCCAGAAGTTAGTAGAGGATAGGAAGGCCTGGAGGAACATTGTCCATGGGGTTGCGATGGGTTGGACACAACTTCACAACTAACAACAACATGCAATGGGAGAAATTTGATATCTGGAACTACTCTGAGTTATCTGGATAAACTGCTAGAATGGGATGGGTTATGCCTCACAAAGCAAAATATATTTTGCTGAAACTTCTAGACTGTAAGGGGAAGTGGGAATATCTAGTAACATGGACTATTAAACTACTCAAATGAAAAATCAAAAGCAGAATTGGCTTATATTAAACTTTTCAGTTGAAGATAAATCTTTGCCTAATATAATTAAAATGATAGGATTTTTCCTGAGAGTTTTAAAACTTTAGGTTCAAATTAAGAACATAAGAAACGTTTTAATTGAATATATTGTCATTCACCAGGTTTGGCAAATTATATTCTTTTTATAATTTCTCAAAACACTTAAAGGTACAATTAACAAGTTGACCTAGAGTAATAACTCTCTTTTCATCCCTTATAATTTGCCATTAAGGAGAATTATTCCATGTAATCATTTCTCCAGAAACAAACTTCAGTTGCTCAATAATCTTCAAATATATCTACTATTACAAAATTTTCCTTTCTAAATTAAACTGGCCCTTATTTTGATCAGCAATTTGCAAATGATTACAACCAGGCCTTCTGAAAGAGCTAATTGTTGCACAGCTCTAGTAAATTGTTTAGAAAAAAACACATAAACACTCAGTGCAGTTCCTTTCTCTGATTTCTCTAGGTGCCAATTAAAAAAACAGTTTAGAATCCTTTAATGAATTATAAATATACAGTTTCAAACATTATTTGTGTTGCTTTTTATGACCCTGTGATCCCTTGTATCGGAGTGGAGTTGGACCTACTGAATGGAGCTGACAGTTTACCATGACAGCCATGGACCTGACCCAATTAATTCAGGGCCCCACACACAAAGGTGGCCACACTCTGGACCTTGTTTTCGTATCTGAACAGTGGACGAGTGATCTGGGAAGAGGGGATGTAATCATCACTCCCCTGTCATGGTCAGATCACTCATGTCTCCGGCTGGACTTCCCTGGCGCTACCCCCCACCGCGAGGAGGCGGAACCAAACTGTCCAGGTTGGTACCACCCCAAGCGCCTGATGGAACCGGATAGGTTCCAGATGGAGCTTGGGCCATTCCCTGTAGCCCTGACCCGCTCTCGCTCCGAGAACCTAGTGGCCGCCTGGAATAGGGCTGCCGCTGGGGCCCTGGACCGAGTTGCGCCTTTGTGGCCTCTCCTGCGGCAACGACCCACCCGGGCTCCTTGGTTTACCAAGGACCTGAGGGTGATGAAGCGCCATAGGAGACACCTAGAGGGCAGGTGGAGGTCCTCGTGCTCCGAATCTGACCGAACACAGGTAAGCGCCTATTCACGGACTTACCTTGTGGCATTAAGAGTGGCCAAACGTAGATATTGTGCCACTCTTATTGCGTCCGCTGATAACCGCCCTGCCGCCCTGTTTCGGGTGACCCGCTCTCTCTTATTACAGAGGACGCGGGAAGCCCCTTTACAGGGCAGAGCAGAGGAGTTTGGGGAATATCTGCAGGACAAAATCGCTCAGATCCGGAGCGGATGGCCCCCCTTCAGTGGACCAGAGGAGCCGCCAACAGTGAGTCTTGTGAGACCATTCTGGGAGGAGTTTGATTCTGTTGCCCCCGAGGATTTGGATAGGTTGCGTGGACGGCTGCGACCGACCACATGTTTAATGGACCCGTGTCCTTCCTGGTTGGTACTGGCATCCTGGGAAGTGACACGAGGCTGGCTACTGGGCTTGGTGAATGCCTCTTTGAGCGAGGGGTCCTTACCTGCCGCCTTGAAAGAGGCGGTGGTGAGGCCCTTACTCAAGAGGCCTTCCCTGGACCCGATGGAGCTAGCTAATTATCGTCCAGTCTCCAACCTTCCCTTTTTAGCGAAGGTTGTAGAGAATGTGGTGGCACAGCAGTTTCCACGGCACCTTGAGGAATCCGAATATCTAGACCCACGCCAGTCCGGCTTCCAGCCCGGACACAGCACGGAGACGGCCTTGGTCGCGTTGGTTGATGATCTCTGGAGGGCCAGAGATAGGGGTTGTTCCTCTATCCTGGTCCTATTAGATCTGTCAGCAGCTTTTGATACCATCGACCATGGTATCCTATTGCGCCGGCTGGGGGGGATGGGAGTTGGAGGCACCGTTCTGCGGTGGTTCGGCTCCTACCTCTCCGACTGGACGCAATGTGTGTTGGCAGGGGGGCAGAGGTCGACCCTGAGGCCACTCACTTGTGGGGTGCCTCAGGGGTCGGTCCTCTCGCCCCTTCTGTTCAATGCATATGTGAAGCCGCTGGGGGAGATCATCCGTGGTTTTGGGGTGGAGTATTATCTGTACGCTGATGATACCCAGCTGTACATTTCCACCCCAGACCACCCCAATGAGGCTGTCGAGGTGATGACCCGGTGTTTGGAAGCCGCCGGGGTCTGGATGGGGGACAACAGACTCAAGCTCAACCCTTCCAAGACTGAGTGGCTGTGGCTACCGGCACCCCGGTTCAGTCAGTTGATTCCATCACTGACCATAGGGGGCGAGCAATTGCCCCCTGTGGAGCGGGCGCGCAATTTGGGCGTCCTCCTAGATGCCCGGCTGTCAATGGATGACCATGTGGCAGCCGTGGCAAGGGGGGGCGTTCCACCAGGTTCGCCTGGTGCGCCAATTGCGCCCCCAACTGGACCGGGATGCCTTACGCACGGTCACTCATGCACTGGTGACGTCTCGGCTGGACTACTGCAATGCCCTCTACATGGGGCTTCCCTTGGGACGTGCTCGAAGGCTGCAGCTAGTCCAGAACGCGGCCGCGCGGGCTATTATGGGGAGTACTAGGTACTCCCACGTAACACCGCTCCTGCGCGAGCTGCACTGGCTGCCTGTGGTCTTTCGGGTGCGTTTCAAGGTGTTAATTACCATCTTTAAAGCACTCCATGGCTCAGGACCTAGTTACTTGCGGGATCGCATCCTACCACACACTTCCCTGCGACCAATTCGCTCTCACAGGGAGGGACTCCTCCGGGTGCCGTCCACTAAGCAATGCCAACGGGCGGCGCCTAGGAGTAGAGCCTTCTCTGTGATGGGCCCAACCCTCTGGAATAACCTCCCCCCCGATATTTGAACCACCACCGACTTCCGCTCCTTCCGACAAAAACTGAAGACTCACCTGTTCCGTTTAGCCGGCTTGGCCCATTCATAGTCTTATTCTACCTCCTGGCAGATATTTTTAATCGGGTATTTTTAGGGGTTATTTTAAATATTGTTTTAAATGCTTTGCTTTATGTACAGTTTCTTATAGCCTCCTCTTTTAGGTACTGAGTATGTAATTATGTTTGTACTTTCGATTTATTTATGTGTTTTATCTGACTGTACACCGCTCCGAGTCCCTTTGGGGAGAGGGGGCGGTATAAAAGCCCAAATAAAGTAAAGTACCAGCCGGGTGCCCTTCCTGATGCCTATGCAGAGTTTGCAACAGATATTTACTCTTTGTACCCTGACAGAGAAATGTCTTTTGCTGCCTAGGATTGAACACTCAGCCTCCTGAGCATGAGTCAAGCATTTGCACCTCTAGGTTACCGTGCCACTGGACACCGTTTCAAACATTACTAAGTTTTATTGAAATAGAACTTGCACTGAATGCGCGTTCACTTTTGCAGTAATTCATCCATCCATTCACATGACTTGCATCCAAAACTGGTCCAACATGTAGTCCAAAAGAACATGGGGTTTCTCTGGTTCTGCTGGAATTGTTTCTTTCATACCTTTTATAATTTGTTAATTGCTGGCTGAATTGCCTTGCACAATGCTGGTTTATAAGCTGCTGTTTCATTTTCTATTTCTCTAACTAGTACCATCATTTTTCTGGAGTACTTTTTCTGACTTATTGCCTCCAGTTTCATCTTAGTGTGCCAGGTATCTGCTGCCACCTTGACTGCATAATTTTAGACATGTAGAAGAGCAAATGGTTGGGTATGGTCACTGAGTGAATAGTCACTAAGTGACAACTGCCCTAATGCTCATACAGGAATATGAGGAACTTAAAGTGAAGTCCAGAGAATAATTGATTACACATGGATTTGGTTTTCATTTGTTTTCATGAGCACAATTAAGAGAAGATGTAATACAGATAAGAATAACTGAAATTATACAAATAAGATGGAATTTGAAAATGAGTTACGTTACAGATGATGAACATGTGATTGCTAAAATGCATAAACTTTTGCTGAGATTTGAAAAGGAAGAAAAGAAAGTTAAAGAGTACATGATGAAATAGGCTAAGAATTTTGGTCATACAGATGGAGCAAGAGAAGAGGAGTTATTTAAAAGACACTCTGCTACAGTTCAAAAGATAACTTGTACTAAATAATGTACCATTGGTATATGACACCTGGGAAATTATTTAAGATGTATAAATATATTTTAATCAGTATTACAAATGTGGAAAACATTTTATCAAGCATGGTGAATTTGTGAAAGAATATCAGAACCAGAGTAAGATGCACAATTGGCCTTTCTGATGGCTTTCCTGGGAAAGTTAGCATGCACCAAGGCGTTATCACCATTGCTGTTCATTCTCGTCATGGATACCATCATGCAAGATCTGCATTGTAGCGTCCTCTGGGCCTTGCTCTATGCTGACAATGTTTTGCTCACAGCTATCCACCAGGGAAGAAATGCATGCTTGGGTCTAGACATGGAATGACAGTCTTAGCCGATTTGGTTTGTGACTTAAGATCAAGAAAACTGATTATCTAGAGATCAGCCTAAGCACCTCGCTGTCAAGATCAACGGCAGTGTTTGGTGATAGGTGCCTGTCAAATTACTTAAAATAGAAAGTGTATACAATGATGGTTGCCCAATAGCACCGTATGGTGCTAAGTGCAAGCCAACTACCTAAAGTACTGAATGTCTTTTGCATACCATGGAAATGCAAGTGCTGTATTGGCATCATTAGGCATGTCCCTTCTCGACCACATCAACACCAATATAGTCCAGCAGCATATGGGTGTTGCGCCAATAACAGAAAATCTGGGAAAACCGCCTGCAGTGATTGTGGACATGCCCTATCAGCAGCAACTCACACCATGCACGATGTTTCCATGCATCCTTTTCGGCACTCGGTGCTGAAAAGGTTCGCCATCACTGTTATAGACGCTTGAGTTCCTTAAGACAATGTTGACCTTTTAACTTTGAGAGAATGGCTGATCTTCCAAGTCCTTCCTTCCCAAGTGGGACTAGATACAAGTAGCTTCTTCTTATTTTGTGGAATAGCCTGAAAACTCCGGAGCAACAGAGGTGGGGGAAGCCCATTAAGCAATCACCCTCATGTATAGAGGATGAAAATTAGTGCATCCATTGCCAGAAAAGGCTACTTGTGTGGGAGGGTATTGTTGAGTATGGAGCAATGTTTGGTGTGAGGATGGTCATTTAAAAAAAAAAGTTCCACGTTTTGAAACCTCAATCAAATTAAATATTCATCCCCAAAAAACTAGGGACATTTCAGATCTATCATTGAGGATCAAGGTATCTCCAACTGGATTGAGAATGATTTCTGAAAAGCCAATTGGCAAACTGCTGCTAGTTCAGTATATAATTCTGTAGATAATGTCTGAGCTAAGGAAGTAATATTGACTCTAGATAAGCATATCCAGGTAGCCCTGTTCCAGTTCATTAAAAATATTTCCTTCCTTCCTTCCTTTCTCCTTCCTTCCTCCTTCCTTCCTTCCTTCCTTCCTTCCTTCCTTCCTTCCTTCCTTCCTTCCTTCCTTCCTTCCTTCCTTCCCTCCCTCCCTCCCTCCCTCAGATGTCCATTGGAGGTCAATAGGAGGACTATGAGAACACTGTAGAATATATATATGAATAGACAGATAAGTTGCCCACTGTATCTCTTGTAAACATGAAAAACATTTTGGTTTCACTTGTTCTTTGCAGATAAAGGAAGGAAAAAAGAAGAACATGGCACTGGCATCCTGGTTTGGATGGAATGAACCTTCTAGTCGTATTTCTCAAAGAACCCCAATGGAAATGGTGATTGAAACTCTGATGATGGAGCTTGATTGGCAGATCAAAGAAGCTGAGAAACAACAGCGGGAGAAAGAAAACGAGTATCGCAAGCTCAAAACAGGAGTTGATTATGGATGGCTGGTTAGCTACCCCAAGCATGGCTATGATATCAGTCCAGGGGAGCGTCTGCAGCTGGAGGATATCTGTTCCAAAATACATCCATCCTATTGTGGACCAATCATTATTAGGTATTTGCTTGGAATCTGTCATGCACTGTATATAAAATGAGCGTGAAGTAGCAATAACTTAATCCCAAAGACTGCTCTGGCTGAAGATTATGGAGTCTGAAATCCATCACATTTAGAGAACATCAGATGCAGGGAATTGGGTAGAATATCTAGCATTGAAACTTGATTGATTTTCCCCTGCAGCTGAACTTGACTAAAAAAAGCAGAATAAACCATCGTTCTCTGTTTTTTACAACCGTTTATGAATAATTCAAAAATGATTCACGGCTTTTTAAATGACATGTCTAGAATCAATTACTGAATGTTCATTCTATTTGTATGTATGAAGAACAGTACTGAGAGTCTGTTTAGAAACTCTTGCTGGGAATAATTTGTAGAAATATATCACAAATGCAATTAGTTGCTGCAGGTGCATATTCTGTCTTTACAGGCAAAGGTTTGCGGTTGTCCAATGGGTTTTATCCAGACGTTTGATTATTATAATGTTTTGCTTGGCAGAATTTGGATAGGATAACTTGCTGTCTGCTATTTGTTGTTATTTAACCAAATAACATCACCGCATATAATTTATAATGCCAAGTGATTCTTTTTAAAGAGGACCTATAGTTTATATAGATGGGGAAATTCAAATGATGGAAATAATTGATGAGCTATTATTTCCTTCATTTATATTGACCACCAGGAAACAATGTGTTTAAAAAAGGGAGGGAGAGAGATGGGTGGTTTAGAATTATGAAATGGAAATAAGTAAGTAAGTTAGTATAACTACTGTACTGTAATAAGTAAAAACAGTACAAGTCAAATACAGGTCTGTTTAAATAAAAACACCATAAAGAATATACAGTGTGTAAAAATACAGAAATATGCCCTTTACTCCAAAAGAGATGGTGGTAGAAGTTGTGTCAATCCTGATATATGAGAGAATATCATAAGACAGGGATGTCAAACTCAAGGTCCGTGGGCTGGATCTAGCCCATAGGATGCTTAGATCTGGCCCTTGGACCCGCTCTGGAAACAACAAGGACCGAGGTTCCTCTGCCAGTGAAAACAAAGCCTGGGAAGGCCGCATGTGACCTCTCCGAGCTCCATTTTCGCTGACAGAGGGCTGCAGGAGGCCTTTGCGGCCAAAAATGGAATCTGGGCAGGCTGTTGCTGCCGAAAATGGAGTCTCAATGAGTAATGGCCACACCCCTCCTGGCCATGCCCCCCTGGCCCATGAGCAGTGGTGGGTTCCTGCCGGATCGCACCGGATTGCGCGCTCCCTTTCGGCGCTAAACCCGGAAGTATGGTCTTGCCCCGCCCCTGGCGACGCGACGACGCTTGCCTGCGCTCCACCAGCTCGGCTGGGAACGGAGACGTTTCTCTGCTCAGCAATGTCTTCAGTGGAGCGGTGGCAGCCTGGCAGGCTGAGCTTGCGTCCCTTTCAGGTGCTCCGCTCCGCTGAGGAAACGTCTCCGTTCCCAGCCAAGCTGGTGGAGCGCAGGCAAGCGTCATCGCGTCGTCAGGGGCGGGGCAAGACCGTACTTCCGGGTTTAGCGCCGAAAGGGAGCGCGCAATCCGGTGCGATCCGGCAGGAACCCACCACTGCCCAAGAGGTAAAAAAACAACCCTGATGTGGCCCTCAATGAAATCAAGTTTGACACCCCTAACATAAGATAACACCTATATCTCTCTGCCCTGAGGATTTAAGTGAAGGTGGACTGTATATGCCATTCTAACGCTAGAATCTTTTGCTCATTTATTTCTTAGATTTCGGCAACTTATTGCTGAGTATGAACCAGAGCCTGGAGAAATATCTCGGCTTTTCCGTTCTGTTCTGCACGATGCCACTGAAAAGATCAAAGAGGAAGAGGAGGCCAAGAAACTTGCAAGGCAATGGAACACCAAGAACAAAACCAGCCTCTCCCTCACCACATTCAGATCCCGCATCAGGATTTCCCCCTTCAGCAGTGATATCAAGACCATTTCAGAAGACGTGGAGAGGGGCATGGATCCAACCAAAAGAATGTGGAGCATGCCTGAATTCAGGGATACCAAGGACTACTGACCTTATTTGTAACAATAGTTTTTGGGTTTTTTGCAGAAACAGACTATTTTATTTATTTGGGGGTCTATTTGCAGGATAATTATTTTTGTCCTGTTTCCATTTGTTTCTCTGTTGGGAGGAATTCACCTGAATTCTTTTTAGGTACCTTTTAATCCATGCATTTATGCCTGCAGGTTCTTGTTTCCCTTGGGAAAATACATTAAAAAAATCGTTCAGACAGATTAGCCTCACTTTTACCAGTTTATTATGCTATGAACTTGCTTGAAAAACTGCACATATTTCAGCCTGGGTATGTGTTTATTTAAAACATTTATATAGCTGCCTATCTTATAAGATGTTTGCTTTTTGTCACCTAAAAGAGAGGCCCAGGGAATAATGGTGAAAAGCATCCTTATTTATTTTAGCTTTCTTTTGAGTTTTCCTCTCAATGCTTTTGCCCATGATCGCACAAAAATTGGCATACACTGCACAACACCCAACCACAAACCCTACCCAGCCATATGCAAGGATCCATGCATAAAAAGGCAGAAATATCTCATTTAGAATTTCACAGAATTAAATTTGAAACAAAAATAAGTATTATAAGATAGCAGTAGTTTACCCTTTTTTTCTTTTTGCCAAAATGTTATCAGGCATTGCTGTCAATATCATCAGCTGGAGGAATGCCAATAACTCCTAAATAGAAAGGTGAGCCTTGCCGGGTACTTTGGCTACAAAATTTGAGGGGAGGGAGGCATACACCTTGAAAAATTGAAAAATTTTAGCACCTGGAAATTCTTCCTTTTTGGTAATTAGTTATTATATAGCCTTAACTATATACAATATATCTTGGCTAATTTGTGACTACCATGGACAGGCCATGTTAGCTCTATCTTGAAAAAAACAGGGACCTCCATGTAGACATTTTAAAGCAAAATGTTTCTTTAAAATCGAGAAACTGAAAAAAGCAATGGGCTCCTATGCTTAGGGGAAAAAGGAATGCTTTGAAACACCATTTTCAAGGTGTATCACCAAGGCAGTGCTTCCATTTTCCCTCCCCTGGGTTGATAATTTCTAAAATAGATGCAACAAAATGTATTTCCCTTATTTTTATTCTTATTGCACACATTTCTACACCACTGGTTCAGGAAGAAACATATTTGCCTCTTGGATGTATACATTTTTTAAAAATGAAATACAGTGCTGCCATGACCACAATAGAATGTATCTCCAAACCTGAGTCAGACATTTTACTGGGCTTATTTTTGTGGTAACATTTAAAAGCCATAAACTCACTTTACGAATGGTCACTTGAGTTCTTGACATGGCTTCTAACTTGCATACTCTCTTCACACCAGAGGCACAACTCAAACTGCCAAGGTGAAGTCCTTTTCAGTGTTTTACAGCCCTAGAGAGAGACTGTGTAACATTGATGTTGAAGATGGGAGGACTGACTGTCTTACTTATGCCATAGTCTTTTGTGCAAATTATAAACTCTGGTATTTTAGTCATCTATCTAAAGAAAAATGCTTTTCTGTTTCTGCTAGATATCTTGTTGATACAGGAACAGGTGGTGGTTTTTGATTAGAGCTTCAGACCAATTTTGAAAATTAATGGAGCACTTAAGAGGGTTTTGTGCTGCTTGCAGAACCCGAGTTCCCAAAAAAGACTGTTGGGGTTCTTTTATATTATGGTGGCTTCAGCTTTATTTTAGAATGCTTTTGCTAATGTTGGATTTCCTGAAAGTAAGCAGAGTATGCACTGAAGAATTTTCTCTATTCCTGCTTACCTTCTTTCTCGAATATATTTGACAAAGACACCAGCAAATAGCATTGTTTAATGCCAAATGGATTTAGGGCTTCAGTTATGCGTGAGTGGGAGTATAGAGATACTGACAATTTGACAATCATACATTTCTAAGCCATCTAAGAAAACTATTTTCATAGTGGCATTTTATACTGTTTCTCCAGTGTTGAAATATTGGCACATATTTAACCTTAACTCTAAAGTAGTCTGGTCAAATCTCATGAACTCCAAATAGGCTGGAATTACAACTCCTAATTGTATGCTGAGTTACAAACCCAACACAATGTAGTACTGATGGGGGTACTACATCAATCAAGGCTGATTTAAAGGCAGAAACTTGTGAGATGGTCTCCCCTCTTTCTGCTCAGGTAGCCTGAGAATGTGAGGAAATTGCTGGTGTGAATCCTCTCCATCTATACTGGACCTGTGGTTTTTACAGCACATTTTGAATATGGTAAATATTAACATCTCTTGTACAATGGGCTCCTTCTTTGTGGTGTCTAGTGTTTTGGATGCCTGGTCCTTTTTGCCGATTTGTGGGGGAAACTACAAAAACAGAAAGCCACTTCCTATCAAGTCATACTATCACTTTTGTATCTAGGAGTGAAATGCTTCAATTACGAAAGTGCTTTCCTTAACTTTAGCTGCCTTGTGATTGATTGTGATAGATGCAGATCTGCTGTGTTCTATTTATTAACAGTTCCAGTGTTACTTTAGGTATCCAATATACAGTGTGTATGTATATGTGTGCGTGTTTTCATAGATTTTCACGGGTGTAGGTATGCTGGTCTTGTTGCCAAGACAATCTCAATCTTAAAATGGGAAAAGACCCGATATATGCTTTTCTATTGCTATTAAAATGCAATTTCTTGAGTAAGCAAAATAGAGACTGTGTTCAGGAGTTATATAGTTATATCTGAATGTAGTATCCACTCTTACCTGAGAGTGAGTAATATTGAAGAATTGTGTGATTGAAACACACACATAGGACTGAAAGATTTTATGTATCACTCAGGTTGTATCCCATATTCCTACCTCCCCAGGAAAATTCCACAGAAGACAGTAGAGTTGTATATTTTATTACCTACACATAGGATTCTAGTGCTAATTGCTAAATTAAACAACTGGAAAAAGGGTTGTTAAGGTGAAAAGACAAGCTTTAAAAGTTGATTTAGCAGAAAACATTCCTTTTAAATGGCTGATTAAAAATAGGCATCCACTCTGGATGTGTTTTGTAGACCAAGAAGAAGATCCCACCTTCATCCTATTTATGTATTGGTTCCTTTGTTACATAGTTTTTTGTTAACTTTTGATGTTTATGGCCTTTTAATGTTTAAATGTTTAAATTGTTTTATATTACTGTTTTCCGATATTGTAAGTCACCCAGAGTTGTTTTAAGAGTGAGATGGGAGGCATATATTTAATAAATAAATATCTATGAAACACAAACCAGCTGGCATGCTGAAGAATTGGCATGACTTTCATGAAGAAAAGTCAATCTTGTTATCTGAATTTTCTTTGGTGAGATGATCTACCTATTGATCTACCCGGTAATTGGGCTTTTAAAAATATTTTGCATTGTTTCTCACTGAAAGTCTAAGATAGTGGAAATATGAAGAGCAACAAGAATTTACCGGCATTCATGAAGTAAATTATTGTCCAAAGGTCAAGCTGCTTTCTTCACCACATTATTCTTTTAAACATTACCTCGAGCTAATACCTGCATTTTTGTTTCCCTAACTGACTTTGATTTGTTTCAAAGAAACACTGTTGAGATACACCAGAATATAAGGGATGTGTTGTATGGTATAAAAAAAATAAGTGCATTTAAAGTTCAAAATTCTCCTGTTTGTAAAAATAAGAGTAGTGATAGGGCAGTGATGGCTAATATTTTCTGGACTGAGTGCCCAAAGCGCACGCCCAAACCACCACATGCACGCGCAGCCCCCCTGCATGGGCCCCACACATGCATGCGCAGCTCCACCCCCACATGTGCGGCAGAGCCCTGAAGACTAGCTGGCTGGCAGGAGGCATGCGTGCATGCGCGGCGGAGCTGAACTGGGGCAACGGCTCGCATGCCCATAGAGAGGGCGCTGCGTGCCACCTCTGGCACACATGCCATAGGTTCGCTATGGCTATAGGATTATGTTGCAGTAGCCTCTAGATCATAATGACCCTAAGATGCATAGTTAAAGGAATAGTTATATTCATTCAGATACACATTAAAATGCACATTCTAAATATATTGGATGCAGCATATATAAATAAACTCATTGCCAATTCTGCATAACTATCGGGAAGTACTTAAAACAGAGCCTCTCAGTGTTTTCTCTAACAGCTAAAATTGGCAGTGAATAATAAGCTACTGTACTGGTTTTAAAATTCTTCATGTTGATTATCAATCCTTGATAAATTTACAGGTGGACAGGGTGCCCTCTGGTGTTACTTTAAGGGTTGCATCCCACTTCAAATACCCTGGAGGAAGTCACTGGCCTTTTTCATACTATTGCAAAACCCATGGCATCAGCAGGAGCCAAGCTCAACTCCAAGATGTTACCTTTGTACTACACCTGGTTTGAATTGTGGAGTGCCAGTATGTTGTAGTGGTTATGGTGCTGGATTAGGATGAGGAAAATCCATGTTCTAGTCACATGGAAGCCAGTTTGTAACAAGCTAACTGAAAAATAACTGCACTGTGTGCGATTAGCTTTGCTATGAGAGCTTTGCTATTTCCCTGCCATTCAGGGGAGTGAGTCATCCATTGATTTGGGGTGACAAGGATATAAAAGATGTGTCTTTACCCAATTGAAGAACTGAAGCAAGAACAATGAAAAACATGAATCTTGTAACCAAGTGGGTCAAATCCTAGGGACAGCAACACTATGAATTATAATCATTATCCCATCAAATACATACTGACCAGGCAAATCTCAGAAGAGTAAAAGCATTAAGATAACTGTTGGATCAACCAAATGCCTATTTAAAGGCATTTTAATAGGCATTCACCATGCTTATTCTTCCAGTGGTCAGTCAGGGCTTCCAAATGCAATTTAAAGTACTGGTGGTCATTTGTAAGTCTCCATATGAATCAAGTTGTAGGCCTGCCTGCCTGCCTTCTGTTGTGTGTCTCTGTCCAGTGAAATCTAATAATCCTTTTTTTCAGTGAAATGGATAGCATATGAATTTAATAAATAATAAACAGAATTGGCATACTTTGAATCCTACTAAGCAGGGTCATCTTGTAGAGCCTAAGAAATCCATAGAACTCTGACCCTGCCTTGAAAATGTGGCTCTTTCCATGAGTACTGCACTAGGACACTATGCACACCTGCCACTGAGAGTGAATTCTACTAATTTGAATTGTTTCTTTTCCCTGGATGGTTGTTTTATTCCTCTCGTTACACCGCTTTTACTGGGTGTCCAGAATCATGCACAAGTAGGGGACTATAAACATTGCATTCATAAATAAGCATATTCCATTTTCCCTCACACATGGCAACCAGCACTGGAACGTCATTGCATCAATAAACTGACATCTAGCAGTACACTTTAATCCAATCTGCACAGACTGGGCCAAGATTGTTTCCCAGTGTCTGTATTTGTCAGCATTCCAAATAGCATCCAAAATTAAATCAGAGTCCAAGGCAAAGTATTGCTCAAAGTTTCAATTTATTAAGAGAGCCATGTTGGCACATCTGGGAAAACCCGAATCTGAAGCTCCTCGGTTTTCCCCAACCAAGTTAAAGTTCATGATCTTGCCCCCACACCCACAAATTCATCACATGGTCCAATCTTCCACTGCCATGCTGGCAGTTCCACCCATCCAGTTCCGGTCAGGTGCAGAGGTGCCAAGACAAAGGATGACCTTGGCATTCTAGAAAGGAATTTTATTTTGGCTACATAGCATTTTGCTCCGTACTATCCCCCCTCCATAGAAACAGCATAGTAGAATCATAGAAAGTGTGGCAGGCCAAAGATCTAAAAGGAAAATGGCTGCAGGCCTGACAATATTGCTATGTTGGGTTTGCAGAACATTTCACAGATCAATTTGTATTTGCCCAGATCTTACCCCCAGCTTAGTAGTATCAAATGAAATTACTTGGGCCAACTTCCTACAAGCCTACGTGGAATTCTGATCTTGTGGAGTGTTAAGAAAGTGGTGTGATTAACAGAATATGGTCTTCTACATCTGGTCTTAATCTATGCCATTCGTTGGCTCCTTAGGGCAGACAAATGAGTAAATGGCAGGACTTGAAGCAATCAACATCCTCCTTCAACTTTAGAGGTGGTGTTAGAGATTGTGCGGCTGCAGTTCCAATGGGCCTTGGAAAAGTTACATTCTCTTGATTGTTTTCAATTAGAGTTCAGAACCAGTTATGGGAAAGAAACTATATTGGTTTTTCAATTACCTCTATCAGGACTTGGTCAGTGTTATTTTCTGGTTCTATTATATCCCTCAGCAACATCTGACACCAGCAATCAAGAGGTCAGGCTGGAATACATGTGAGGGTGAAGAGTTGAAAGCACTTTTCTGCATTAGAAATTGGAAGCGATTTAGCTCTTGGCCACTGATTTATGGGGCTCAGAGTTCTTCTCCCCCCTTTCCCTATCTTATTATCTACATTAAACCATTCAGGGGAGGGAGTCATCCATTGATTTGGGGTGACACGGATATAAAAGATGTGTCTTTACCCAATTGCTGACCCCCGTACTTTATTACTGCATTTCTACAATGCACTCTTCTTAGTCATGACTTTGAACACTATCAAAAAATTGTAACACCAATATTACAAGCACTGTTCTTGATTCAAATTAAAGAGGTTGCTAATGATCTAAAAAGCAATGCATAGTTTGGGTTTAGGTTGTGTAATGAACTATCTCTCCAAATAGAATCTGCTTCTGCTATTCAAGCAATCTAAGAAAAATGCTGTGAGTCCCCTCTTTCAAAAGTTAGAGGATAGGAACTTGGAAGCAGACGCTTATGGTAACTATTCCATCCCTGGAATTATCTCTCCCCCACCCTGAGATCCAGATGTCCCCAATCTTGATTATATTTAAAACCTCCACAAAGTTCTTTCAATGACTATTTGGAGAGTGAATAATAACTGCGTTTTAATTATTGATAAATTAAACAATACTTATTTAAAATTATTTCAATAAATTGCTTTAAATTGCAATGTGTTTACTGTTTTATATGTTCTTGTGGTAAACAAGTCACCTAAGGGTGTAATATTAAAAAAATGCAAAAATGAAGACAAACTGTTAAGTCATTAGACATTTTTCTTATTAAGGGTTTTGGGGAAAGAAAAACCTACACCCATAATGCAATGCACTCCGCCCTGGTGCCTCCCCCCCCGCAACCCGTTTTGGGCCTGGCAGGTCTCCCCGAAGCCTCCTGAAACCAAAAATGGGGTGCAGGGGAGCATGCCATACTCCCTGGCTCCTCCCACCCCCGTGTATGCATGTGCGATGCCTGCATGCACAGCAGAGACCCTAAACTTAGCTGGCCGGTGGGAGGTGCATGCGCCTGCACAGTGGAGCTGAGCTGGGCGGTGGCTCACATGCACAGAGAAGGCTCCGTGTGCCACCTGTGGCACGTGTGCTATATGTTCACCATCATGAACTTATATGATAGCTGTAGTTCTCAACAGTATCTTTCTAATCCTAATGCTTTCTTCACACTTGTTAATATTTCACTAAAACAATTTATATAGAGAGCAGTATGTTTTATTGGATTTTTCTCATAAAATGAAACTTCACACACTGTGAGGTTATATGCCACAACCTGTCTTTTGAGGACTCTGTTAGCCATACCATTACACTCAACTGAAATTGGTAGCCCACTGAGATTTTCATAACGTGGACTTTGATACATGCCTCTCTGAAGGCCACAATACTGATCAATGATCATCATACCCAAAATAAGAACAAAACCAAGGAGCAGTGGGCAGTAAGCTAATTTCATAATGTTCATTTAATAGTTGTACCACGCCAGAGTTTCAAAATGAAATGCCTAGCACCTCATTAAATAAACTGAAATTATAGTGTTTTTTTTACTAACTTTAAAAGGAAAACACTTTACAAAAGAAAATGATTTAAAAAAATCTACTCAATGCTTTAGAGAATGTACACTACGCAGAAAGAGGTATGTTGCTGTTTGCAAATATTCTCAATACTAAAAATATCTATATACATGGGTCTGATTCTTTGTTAAGAACTTCTCTGCTATTATTTGGCTTTAATCAGAAAAATGACCAAGGACAACAGATGATAAAGTTGCATTCTGCATGCAATTTGGATATTCATAGTAGGCCGAAATTCCAACACATCCTTTCATTTTAATGAATGATTATGCCTTTGTCCTAGTGTGGTTAGGTTCTTTTCAACTTCAATATGGCTCTTTGTTGATAAAATGTCACCAATTATTTTGCCCTTTTAAAGGAGTTGTCAATTATCTTCATAGTGGGACAATTTCAACTCCTCATGCATCAAGATGTTCTTTCATGCTTCACCCTGAGCTTGTATTTGGTGCTTTAAGGAGCAAGTTGACTGAATAAGCTGACAGACTTATTGGTCCTCATTTAACAGCTTTTTCACTAAAAAGTAGAGTTCAAGAAATCAAGAAGTTCTGCTCGGTTCCGATCTCGCTGAAAAAAAAGAGAGCAGTCATTAAAACCTAATTTTAAGTGATCGAAAATACATTTTGCAAATAATTTTCAAAGACTATTCCCAATAAATTGTACCCCCATTAACTATTTTCAAATTATTCTGCTGCCCAGTTATTCATAGGCACAAAGCTAAGTTTTAACTGCTGCATGTAAGGAATAAATTAAGCTAAGAAATTTTAATATTAGATACTATGACTTTGGGTAGGGTAGAAATGGCAAATGAGTATTCCTAAAATTGTATGCACTTACATAATGTTGCAGATTAAAAACTGGAAATGATATACAACCAGCATACATTTAATAAATGAACTCTGAGATAATATATTTTATCTCATCTCCTAACAAAGGAGGGAAACTGAATTTGTGCCAAGGACTAGTTTCTCTTATTCCACATACTTCTGTGGGCCATAGGGTATTTTCAACAGAGGGTGCTGCTTGACTCTTGAACAAGGACCTCCCTTCCCCCTTCCCCTAGGAAGGGGAATGACTATTCTCTAACTTTTCTTTTGCAAAAACACCTCCATTTCTGTCCTTCTGCACAGAATAATGACAAGAAATGCTACTCTGGAAGGCATGGAGTTCCTCTGGGGGAAGCTTCTATAGATGTGGAGACTCTAGAAAGAGTGCAGAGAAGAGCAACAAAGATGATTAGGGGACTGGAGACTAAAACATATGAAGAACGGTTGCAGGAACTGGGTATGTTTAGCTTAAGAGAAAGAAGGACTAGGGGAGACATGATAGCATTATTCCAATATCTCAGAGGTTGCCACAAAGAAGAGGGAGTCAAACTATTCTCCAAAGCACCTGAGGGTAGAACAAGAAGCAATGGGTGGAAACTAATCAAGGAGAGAAGCAACTTAGAACTGAGGAGAAATTTCCTGACAGTGAGAACAATTAATCAGTGGAACAGCTTGCCTCCAGAAGTTGTGAATGCCCCAACACTGGAAGTCTTTAAGAAGATGTTGGATAGCTATTTGTCTGAAACGGTATAGGGTTTCCTGCCTAGGCAGGGGGTTGGACTAGAAGACCTCCAAGGTCCCTTCCAACTCTACTATTGTATTGTATTGTATTGTATTGTATAGACACAATATAATGAGGTCTCCAGACAACCCTGGCAAAACTTCTGTAGCAGTGGTGGATACCATTCCAACCAGTATGGTTGGAACGGGCCCGGCGGCGTCCACATGGACGCGTGCAGCGCACACATGCGTCTTAGCGCCTCTGCGATGCTCCAGCTGCTCAGCGGAGCGTCACGCAGGCGCTGTATGCGCCATGCACGTAAGCGCCAAAGACTTAAAAGACCAGTAAGGAATTCGGGCGGGTGGGTGTGCCCTCCGGAGCACCATACCGGAACGGTATCCGGTGCTCCGGGCAGGCTCGGTACGCCCGTACCGCCTGCAACCCACCACTATTCTGTAGGTCTGTTCAGTTCTTTTCATGTGGAGTTTCAGCAGCAAGACAGTTAAAGTACCCTTTTCCTTGCCCCCTCTAGCTTCCTTCTAGTCACAAGCACTTATAGTTATATATGAGAGGGAGGAGCAACTGTGGGAACTGCATAGTTAAGAGTGTAAGAGATATTCTAAATAAACATTTCTTGCAATTTTTAATAATCTAAGGTAATAAAAATAGATATGACGGTTCAAGTCAAACAATTAAGAAAGGACATAGGGTTAATGTAGCTAAAGTTGACCAATTCCATGATACGACTGTGAGAAGACTGGTTTTCTCATTTCCGTTGTGTTCCTTTATTTTGTTCTAACAGGATATTTACAAATCACATTCCATATCTCACTGCTCATAAACAGATATTTCTGTAATAAGTAATGGACTTGTGTTGCTGCCTTTCCCAATATTTTTTGATTCAAATTTCAAATTTCAGTGAATTTGTAAACATTTTGTAAATGTATGTGTGTCTGAAGGTTAGAAATAGTTGTTTTAATTTACAAGGATATATATTCAAATGTATTAGACGCATTATAACAAACACATATAAGAAATTATCTATATTTCAGGATAATTACTGAACACCCTAAATGCTAATGGATTATAAATGCAGGTAACACCATTTTAAAACATTTTTAAGTGTTTCAAATTTTTAAACATTAAACATATTGATGTGAAATAGGTTTTTCATATTCAGAAATACCTCTTTATCCTTTTTACTCTTCTTTATTTTCATCTTTATTTTCTTTCCTGTGATCATACTGTACTTATGATTCTTCTTTTTATCTTTGAGATACTAAAACAATACAATATTGTGGTCTATAAATAAAATGTACATTTTAAATTATATCAGTAAGGACTTATAAACCATATTTCCCATTTTAGTGTCACAACAATCACAAGGAAGTGTGAATTTGTGCTGAATAAAACTTTATTAAAAGAACAAGAAACCAAAGCTACCCTATGTTCCCCAACGTAAGAATACTGTTCCCAAGGAAACAACTTAAAAAAGAGGAAAGAGAATTCCAACCCCCCACAGGAACAGGATCCTCCTGCTATTTTTGTTGTTTAGTTGCTTGACCCTAGGCAAATTTCAAATAAATTTGAGAAATGGAAATTAAGCAGTAAGGATGGACTCTCTCTCATCTATGTCTATCATCTATATCTGTCTGTCTGTCTCTCTCACATCTCTCTCCTTCACTCTCTCTCTCTATATATTTAATTTGTATCTCTCTCTCTATTCTATAATCTCTCTATCTATATTTATCTTGTTAGCTAAAGTAATGGTATTTATAGGACCATGACTTTTCTTGAAAGAATGAAACTGTAACAAAAAGCCACGATTTTACTAAAAAGTAATTTTAGCTTTTCCCCTCTATTTTCTTTGGGTTGGATAAAGCCAAGAGTCCCAACCTACATGTTCACTAAGTAGACATGGATGTCCTATTAGCCTCATATACTGAAACACACAGTGCTAGCAAATATTGCCACCATTAAGAAAGCCTTCTGGCATGTAAATTAATCCAATAAAAATAATGATTTCTGCTCACGAATAATTAAGTTGTTTGGTAGACTAATTCTATCTGAACACAGAAAAACTGCCTTAGGCAAAGCAATGATGGCTCCCAACAGCAGGAAAAAGAAAAATGAGATATCACGCATGAATTTTAAGTAGGTGTGGGACAGGAATGGGACCTGACAGGAGAAAGAGCAGCGTTTTAACTCTCTCTCTCTCTCTTTTGCATCACTAGAAAAAAAAGAGAAGATCTTGAACTTTTACTAACTTCGATTGATGTAAGTCCCCAAGTCTGACCTGGTTAGTTCTTGGTGGGTAAAACGAGGAAACACCAGGGTTACAGCCTGGACAAATATTTGTATGTATGACAAAATGTATGAAATTCGTTGGTGCAAAAATTATGATATTAATAAATAGGTCAAAAGAAATAATGGTAAATTACTTCAATATTGTTGCCAAAACAACAACAACACATGGATATACCTATGAGGTTATCAGGGTTAAGTTTGATGCAAAGAGAACTACTTATATTCCATTGCTGGTTTTAATTTCCCGTACACACTTTTGGACAAAACACAAGGGTTGACAAGGATAATCTTGAGCCTTTTCATTCTTCACCTTTTTGCTTCCCCAAGTTTCATTATAACAGAGGCAAACGTTTCAAAGATGAATATTTAATATTTCCAGAGGATTTTAGAAGGTTATTCTATCATCAGATCTCTTGCTCCAAAAGCAGATTTCTCGCCTTCCTCAAAAAGAGCTAATTTGATCTATAACTTAGATGGTCGTGCTCTCTCAGTGATCACAGAATTGGAACTTTCCAAAACGATGTTCGAATGATAGAAAAAAACCAGGGGATTTAAGATAGAGATAGGAAACTTGGCATCTCCTCAATTTGTTAATTTTACTCCCATTGTCTAAATACCAAGCACTGAAGTACTTTTATAGTATATATATTTAATTAGCCATAACTCATTTCCATAGTCTAGATAGAATTATTAAGTTAACTTTCACTGGAATAAAAATTAAAATCATTAGCTCAAAGCTAATATCAAGTGACATTATACTCTTGCGTTCCTGGTGTTAATCTGGTTTATTTCTGACATTCTGGTGGTATGTTTAGTGTGTCAATTTTAGATTTACAAAATCGGGTTGAAATGTCTACTTTAAAAGTTCACTGAAGGACTTTGCGTCAATCATTACCAATTGTCTAACTTCCTAAACTGCTAATTAGTTTTGAAAGCTAAAGGGGGATGTGTTGGAGATTCAAATATGCCATTTTTGATTACTTGGACAAATATGCCAGAAAAGAAAATATAAGGAAACAAAAGAAGAAAAGATAACCATGAAGTAGCATAATAGTAAGATACAATCTGAAAATTACAGAAAAGAGTTAATCGAAGTCATTCCATTAACTTTCCACTGACTGTCTAATTCTGAGAAGAGGAAAAACACACTTTGCATTAAGTTTTTGCACTTACTTTAGAAAGCTGTACAGGACTTGATTTCTCTTTCTTTCTTTTCTTTTCTTTCTTTTTTTTCATCTTCTCTTTTTTTCCTTTCTGATAAAAAAAGAGATACCTGAAAATTTGATTATGTGTCATCAAATCATTTTATTACTCTTTGCAACCACAATATATATTTTTCCCCTTGACAAACTGTCCCTAATCTGATCCTTCAGCTCTTCAAACATGCATCCCTTGTCACTCAACTGAGTCCATCCACCTTACTGCTGGTGGCACTCCTCTCTTTCCTTCGACTTTTCCCAGCATCAGTCTTCTCCAGAGAAATAGGTCTCTGCATACTGTCTGACATAGGATAATCTGAGCCTGTTCATCTGGGCCTTGAGTGGGAACTCTGGGTTGATTTCTTCAATCATCCATTTGCTTTCTTGGTTGTCCATAATATTCTCAGTAGTCTTCTCAAACACTAGCACTAAGACTCTTCGAATTCTGCTTCTTCAAAGTCCAACTTCTACTTCCATAGAGAATATCATTGCTTATCCGTCTGGTTTTCTTGGTTAAAAATACAGGAGTGGTTTTCCACTGCCTTCTCCTATGCTGTATGAGTTGATTTCTTTTCTATTGTCATGAAAGTGATAATGTGCCTCTAGCATTTTTTTTTAGATTGCTGCTCCTCAATATAGGTGCTTGCTTCTTTACCTGGGCAGCCTTTCAGGCTTTGAGTGACTCTACTGTGCTCCAGGCAGAAGCTCCCAATGTTTGTGGCTCAACCCTCAGGAATACCCCCTGCCGTTATGAAGTAGCACATCAGGAGTTGGGTGGGGAGGAATCTGACAATTACTCTGGCCCAAAATCTAGGTGCCTATCACCATCTTGCATCAATTTAGATTTTTTCCTCAATTAAAGAAAAAAAAGGCCACTTCCGGTTCCGGCTACTGATCACAACGGGCAGGCTCTGCTCGCCCCGCGCTCTTCTGGTGGGCTGCCCATTATTTGGGGGGCACAGGACGCCCTGGAGGGGCTCCTGCCGAAGGGGTGGCGTAGTGGGGGATCCCCTGAGACGGCGGCGGCCGGGGGGGCTCCCCGCATCGCCCTAGGCACCGGGAGGCATGATGGGGAGGCGCTGCAGCGTCTTCGTGAGGAGGCAGCTGGAAGAACACACGATCTGAAGGACGCAGTTGCTGTGGGGTGAGGTGGAAACTTCCCCCCGTTCCCTTGTTTGCTCGAAAAAGGGAAAAAAACCTGCCAGCTGCTTTTAGAGTCATTTTCAACGTGGATTGGAGAAGCGTGACTGGAGGGAGGGGGATTCCCCCCCTCAGACAGGCGGCTATAAACGGTTTCCTCTCTGCTCTAGAGGAGGAGGAAGGGGGAGAGCCAAGTAATGAATTCACGCTCATAACAAAGGCGGTTTTTGGATTGTAAACCTATAAATGAGATGATGATCTGAAAACTTTGGAAACTTTAAAAACCTTTTGTTATGCCTTTCAACCCCGAAGCTGGCAGGGCAAGATGGCACACTTCCATCGTCCTCACAGACATTGAAACTTGACCCCACCCATAGAACTTCAGGCATCTTGCTTTTGTCTCCGTGACACTCAGATAAATCTCTTGTTATTGAACTCCGCTTGGAACAAAGGATTTTTACTCTACTGCCAGAAGCTATAATTAGAGAGAGCTCCCTTCTGCTTGGACTCCTTGCCTCCTAATCTCTCTTGGCGGTTTTCCTCTCCAATTGTTTCCTCTCTGTATTGACTTTGTACTTTTCCTGCTCATCATAATGCCACCTAAAAGACCACCCCCGGGGAAGCCAGGCTTTGCTATCTCCGCACCGACATCTACAGTATCCAGTCCCAGTGCACAACAGACTTTTACCTCCATGTTGCAGCCTAAACCTTCTGAGATGGATTTTCAACAGATGTTCCAACAAATTTTAAAGGGACAGGAGGACATAAAAAGTCAACTAAAGGAGATGAAAGAGCAGCTTAAAGAGAACCAAGACCAGACGAGTAAAAATGTACAGAGATTGGACTTTTTGGAGGAGGGGACGGCTGAGATGAGGAGGGAGGTGAAAGGGGTGCAGAAGGGGTACCAAGAGCTTGAGACCCACCAGATGAAAACGGAATTTGAAAGAATGTCCTTTTTCCTTAAGTTTCAAAATGTGGTAGAGGCGGATGATGAAAATTTAAGGGACATCATGACAAATCTTTTGGCTGAATATATTCAAAAAGATAAACAACAGATGGGGTGGGACTTGGACCTGGTCTATAGAGTAAACTCAGCATACGCTAGAACACACATGTTCCAAGGGAGGTACACATTAAATTTCTTACAAAGACTACAAGAGATGAGATTCTGAGTGCACAAAGGGGGCAAGCTTTGAAATATCAAGATAGAGAAATAACCATTCTGAAACAGATCCCTAAGAAAGTGAGAGAGAAAAGAAAAAACTATTCGCAATTAGCGAAGACGTTATACCAGAAGGGGGTGTTTTTCAGATGGCTGATGCCTGAAGGCATGTTAATATTCTGGGAGGATACAAGAGTTAGAATCAACACAACCATAGAGGCTCAGGCCTTTATGGAAAAAAATAAAGCACTCCTAGATAAACTTGATGACTCCACACCAGATTTACAAGACACGGGAGGGGCCGGAGCCCTGCTGGCGGGGGGAGAAGGGGCAATACCAAGAAAACTCAGATCACAAAAATGAACAAGAAAATCTGCTTGATACAAATTGATTGAAATTATTATCTGAACTTATATGCTGACAAAATATTATTATGTAGTGTTAAACTTATCTATGTATAAATGGAAAATATGAGCACGGGGGGAGGGGACACCTCCTACATGCTGTAACTGCCAAAATTTGTAATCTATTCCACCACCCCTTACCTTTTTATTTTTTAAAAAAAACCAATAAAACTTTGTTTAAAAAAAAAGAAAAGAAAAAAAGGCAACTTGACTATGAGAATAATATTGTTAATATAAAGTTTATATTAGAAAGGGACCATGGAAAATTCAAACATATTCACATAAGTTCTAGAGTTATTCTATAAATTAATAAATCAATGTTCTCATCCTATCAAGGTATGGCGGTTAAAATGAAGGACAGATCCCAGGGAGATTCAAATTGACACTCTTCCTCCAAGCTTAAATTAAAGCTCTCTTCCATTCTTCCCAGTCTTTGCAAGGCACATGCCTTCCTGTAGATGGTTCACCTTTCATGATGACAATGTTCTTCAAGCCAGCAGTTCATCTCTAGAATCTTTCATTCCTTCTTTAGGCTAAAACCTTTAGTTGAATTATTGATGGAAACATCATCTTTACTCCAAATGGTTTTGCTTTCCTGCCTAGTTTCTTGTAGTCCCTTGATATTTGTCCCAGGCTCCTTCTGGCATTGAGATTTGTTCCAAAATGAGAAAGAACAAAGGGTAAGTGGCTTTGAGCCAGTCAGCCCAACCTGCTTCACAGGATTGTTGTTATGGAAAAAAAATAGAAGAGAACAATATGCCTGTTACCCTTACCTTCTGAACAAAAATAATATAAATTTAACAAAAAAAATGAACTGCGGGAATGGGGTTCTTAAATCTCTGAGTCTATAAGAAATAATATGATACGTTTGTTGCTCAACATCTTCCCAGACAAACTCTTTTAACTGTGACCTAAGGATTAAATATGATATTCATAACTTATGGAGCTTCCTTTGTCTCTCATGATGCATTGTATCAAGAAACTCTTTTCTAGAGGCATTGCCAATTACACGGTCAATGCTGGATGCTTATTACAAAAGGCACGCAACTCATATATGTGAATACTTCAATCAACGTAATTGGAATACTGACTGAATACGGAGATACTGTTTCCATATGTACTTATGCAAGTACATCACTGAGTCAATTGAAAATCAAATAACCATTATAAGACCAATAGCTATAGCAGTAGCAATAGCACTTAGACTTATGTACCGCTTTATAGTGCTTTTAATGCACTCTCTAAGCATACTGTCCCCAACAATCTGGATCCTCATTTTACCGACCTTGGAAGGATGGAAGGCTGAGTCAATCTTGAACCAGTCTGGCTTGAACTCCTGGCAGTGGACAGTGTTAGCCTGCAAATAATGCATTCTAACCACTGTGCCACCAGGGTTCAAAGTAACCAAAGTGATAATCACAGCTATTGGGGGAAAACTGTGTGTGAGAGAGAAATAAGCCTGCCCCATTCATGTTGCCAATATCTGTTAAGGGACAGTTGCTCCAAAGCAGCATGATTAATACTTGAGTGCAAAAGTAGAAACGATAATTTTGATATAATTAATAGGGACGTAACAGCCTTTCCTTTATGTGAATCATGTATACATGACAGTACTTGTTCATTTCACTGCTGCATTTTTTACTTAATACTTTTAGTAATTTTAGTTTTACCTTTTTGTTGTGTTTTTCCTTTTTCCTCTTCTTAGCTTTTACTTTTGAAGAATCTAAGCATTAAAATTTAACAAATGCATATTAAGACTCGAACAACATAAAATAGATTTTTGTCACTAAAATTGAGATTCAAAATTTCCAGGAATTTTATTATTTGGGTATTAAGACATAGGTACTTGCGCCAGGAGTGGGGAGATCCCGATTCAAATCCTTACTCTAGTTAGTATAGAAACTTAATTGCTGAAATTTAGCCAGCCATTATTTTTAAGTTTACCCTACCTCATAGATTTCTTCTTATGGTAAAGAATTATTGAAGGAAGTATTATGCACATTGCCCCAAACTCCTGAAGGGGAGACATGATGTAAATTAAAATAACAACAATTTTAGTATATTCTGTGATATGTGAAGGAGTGGGCTACATATACAGATATTTCCCAACTCTGTCATTCCAACCAGCTAAAGGATGACACATTACTATGAAATTCACTCTCATAATAATTTGTGGAAACTGTTTCACCCAATTAAAAGTAATTACTATCTTAGGGTAATGGATTGGATTATTGGTCCCCAAGGGTATAATCTTGGAAAATGCTGCTTATGTCACTGATGGTTAGGTCAGAGTTCTCCGACCTTTCTGGGTTGATGAGCCCAGAGCAGGGAGAGGAGGAAAGAAGGGATGATTTTGTGGGAGGGGCAAGTGCATGCACACGAGTGCCCATGACGTTCATGGCAATGCTCACGCAAGTGGGACCACAAGCACTTATGAGGCTTGTGCGAGGGTTCATGAGTGTCTGGGATGATGCTCACGCAAGTGGGGCCATGTCTTCATGCGGCCCGGTGGCGATTATCCAACGGCCTGGGTAGTGGGCTGTGAACCACAGGCTGGGGACCCCTGGGTTAGGTGATATTTCCCCCTAAAGTCCATTTGAAATGAATGGTCACTGTTAGCTGCAATGCCAGATGAATTATATAAACCTACATTACTTAATTTTCTTTTTTTTAATATATAAAGTTTTTATTTTTAGACATAGACAAACAAAACATAAAACAAAACATAAAACCATCTTTCATTACATACAGTGTGTCGATTGGTTACAAGGTTTTTGTGCATTGTTTCCATAGTCATCACTTGCAATTTATATGAATCACATAATATCAAATCAAATATGTTTGTATACATTATTATCATTATACCTCATTTGTTTGACTATCACTATTATTCCTTCATTTTAAATGAGATATACTAAACATTTATATTATAACAATTCATTACATCATCTTCAATCTAACCAATAATAATATATCTTTATGTTACATTCAGTACCATTCCATTATTCTTGTATTAATAACATTCTCTAATATCTTTCATTTCCATGTTTTTTTTAATCTAACCATTGATAAAACAAATCCCTTATCTTATAAAATTGTTTATCTTCTTGTTCTCTAATTTCAAATGTCAATTTACTCATGTCAGCACATTCCATTATTTTATTAATAACTTCTTCCTGCATTGGCATTTTCTCATTTTTTTCCAACCATGTATGGGTTTTAGTTTTCACTTACAATTTACATAGAATCTCATATCATCAATCTAATACATATGTATAAAAATATTATTATTATTAAACATTTATTTGACTATAACTATTATTACTTCCTTTTATGTGAAATCTAAATTTAGAATAAAATTATATTATGGCATTTCATTACATCATCCTAAAACCATCCAGTAATATTGCCTCTTTATATTGTATACTACATGAAATTGTTTATCTTTGTTACAAAACTTTTGTGCGTCCTCCCCATAGTCCTCACTTACAATTTATATAAAATTTTATATTATCAATCTAGTATATATATATATATATATATATATATATATATATATATGTATGTATGTATGTATGTATGTATGTATGTATGTATGTATGTGTGTGTGTATATATATATATATATATATATATATATATATATATATATATATATATATATATATATATATATATATATATATATATATATATATATATATATATATATATATATATATATATATATATATATATATATATATATATATATATATATGTTGTATTTGTGCTGATAAATAAATAAAGGGAGACTAGTATAGATATATTTCAAGCTATTTAGCTCTCATCAGCTAGCATACCCTTACTGGGATTAGAACCTGGGCTGTATTACATATTAGGCAGATGTATTAGCCACTAAGCCACAGGCTCTCCTCCTTATCAGCTGAGCCAGGGAAATAGGTATGTATTTGTGTTACAACCCCTGGTATGCCCAAATATGGGAGGTAGCTCACTACTCCCCCTTTCTGTCCTTCGGCTAATTACAGAAGACCATCCAGGCAGAAAACCTTATTTTTATTTTTTTAATGTTGCCTTTGTTATGTTTGTGTCGTATTTGTGCTGATAAATAAATAAAGGGAGACTAGTATAGATCTATTTCAAGCTATTTAGCTCTCATCAGCTAGCCATACCCTTACTGGGATTTGAACCTTTCATCATTTTTTCTGTTCTTTGTTCAATATTTTCCATTCTCTTTCCAATGCTCTCTGTTCTTTACTTGTATTTTTTGAATTTCTTGCATTATCATCTGTAATGTCACTTCCTTTTCTTTTCCGTGCTGCAACATTCCTCCAGATAGTAAACACTGCCACTATATAGAATAAAGCTTTTTTATTAAGTTCCAAACAAATTCACTGCAATTTTCTCTCTTTCAAGTCAAGGCTTTCTTTTCACTCCAGTCCAGCTACTGATAGTACCCCAGAGGAGCACCTATATAAACAATCCGTGCTCCTCTCGCTATCATTTTCAATAAACAAACTCAAAGTCCTTGAAATGTAGATTAAATGTTCAAAGAAAGAAAAGAAAAGAAATGTTTCCAAGTCTCCAAGCGGCAGTGTTATTTCTTTTCTTCTACTTTTACTCCCCTCTTTATATTCCAGGTTTAAGGAGAAAAAGAAGAGTTCTTAAAGAGAAAATGCAATAGAGCATTGAAAAAAGAAAAAGAAAAAAAGTCTTAATCTATAGGTATTAAAAAAGGAAAAATAGAAGAAGAAGAAAAAAAAAACAGTCCGGTTTAAAAAGTAAGAAGCGTTTGTAAGAATTCCATCAATAAAAGGATTAAAAAGAAAAAAAAAATAACACACTAAGTTTGACTCAGGCCTTATCTCGCCGCTTAACCTCTTCTGTCTTCAATTTTAACTTTAGTTTTGATCTTTTTGGGTGTTCTCTTCTCTAATAATAAAATTTATCTCACCAATTCGACACACTTTCTCTCCCGTTTTGCTTCCGTTCTGGAGCTGTCCCAACTTTCAGCAGCTTCAATGGCTGCTTCTCTGTGGCCGGAAAAAAGGCCTTCTCCTGGATCTACCGGGGACTTTGCGATGTCCCTGGGATCGGCAGGATGTGCCCTTCTCTATCACCGTCTCTACGGGACGGTTTAGGTCCAAAAGGACTGTCCAGCGGCAGAGATATCGACGGCGATCCTGGAGCTCCAAGATCGCACGTCGTATCGTCACAACGTCAGCCCTGTCTCCCCACATTACTTGATTTTCTGTATAGTACTTACCAGTACACTTCAATATATTGGCATTATTTCATTGAAACAAATATATATATATATATATATATATATATATATATATATATATATATATATATATATATATATATATATATATATATATATATATATATATATATATATATATATATATATATATATATATATATATATATATATATATATATATATATATATATATATATATATATATATATATATATATATATATATATATATATATATATATATATATATATATATATATATATATATATATATATATATATATATATATATATATATATATATATATATATATATATATATATATATATATATATATATATATATATATATATATATATATATATATATATATATATATATATATATATATATATATATATATATAATTTTTAATGACTAAGTCAATGGTCATTAAGCGAAATATGACAACTACATGGCTAAGAAACAGCAATTCTGACAATCCCAGTTGGTCTCATTGAGTGAATCCCATATGGTCATTAGGCAAGGGCCCACCGAACCATTATTGGAAGAAAGTAAATAACTACTGCAACGCCGTTCACCCACCTATCTTCCCCCAAGCTTTTCCCTTTTGGTTGCCTGCCTTTGTGTTGCTGTGTTGCCTGCTGTTGTGATTGCCACACTGTTTAGCACTACCAGCTGGGTCTTCCTTTCTGCTGCCTTCTTTCACATGCTTGCTTGTCCTTTTTTTCCTTTGCTGGCTTTGTGTGTTAGCCAGAACCTTCTTTCATGCTCACTTTCTTTTGCACTAGCAGAAGATCCCAGCACTTAGTAGTGTACTATGCACCCCACCCCCCGAGAGTAGGTCTCATCTAGAACTCTGTAGGATATTTTCACAATGTCTACTCTGTGCGTAGCCAAGGTGGTGAACCCAGCAGAGGAGTGGCAAGCAAGGATGACAGTCAGTTAGAGTTGTGTTCATGTGTGGCAACAGCAGAATGGGTGACCATAAATGCAAGTGGGCCTAAATGTTATTCAAGTATGGCTGTGGGGGGCGCAGCGGTAGCCAGGGCTTTGAAGAACAGTCAGAAGTTCATGTTTTTAGTATCATCGTAACTTCCATCAGTGGTTAAATGAATGGACGTTTCTGGAGGACCACCTATATTTACTCCTGCTAGGTCAATAACTGTTATTGGCTATATAACATCTAAAGGCAGCATCTACAAAATGAATTTCATAACTGTAACAAAATATTCTTACCTCTGCTACTTGAACTGCTTCTGCTTTGTGAGGCAGAAGACCTGGAAGAAGACCTTGAAGACGAGGATGTAGAAGAATTAGAAGATGTAGAGGAAGAGATGGAGGATGATCTGCTTCTGCTTCGCTTCCGTTTCCTTTTACTTTCCTCTAAGGAAACAAAAAGGACAGAAAGAGTGAGTAGGGTTTCCCTTTTCATATGTTGAGTAGCATTAGTGTTAGATTCTCCTTTAAATGGTTGTCAGCTATCTTTAGTATTGAGTGACTGAAACATACATTAAGTAATAGTTAAATAAAAAATAAGCAAATAAATATATGCCTTTTTCCCATCTAGAATGCAAACACAGAATGATTGATATACAATATATCTAGATCTCATTTTTTTTTAAAAAGTGTTATTATACTTTAATCACTCATTAATTATAGGCAACCCATGGTGCATTAAAACTTTAAAACAAATCAAAGCAAAACAGTAACGCCAATGTTAAAAGCAATATTACTACCTTATCTGAACCAGACCAAGTTAGCTTCAGCAAGACAAGTACTTCCACACAATAATTGTCTGGGAAACATCAATATTACTTCATCTTACAAAGTTTTATATTTAAAATAAATTAAGCTTATTTTGGAATATCAGAGGTTTGAAAATAGAAAATTGGAAAAATATCAATTTTGGTATTTTTTTTTAAAAAAATGACTAAAGGTTCTATCTGTAGTGTTTAGCTTGTACCAGAATCAAAAGTCTAATATATTTATTGACACTACTATTACAGGGCCAATAATCATTCTTACCTCTGACTTTTGTTTTCTCTTGTGATGTTGCACACCGCATCTCATCTATTGCTTCATGGTGGTCATCCATATCTGTGAGACATTATATAAATCATATAATCAAAGAGTTGTAAACATTATTTTTCTTAAAGAAATGTAAATGACCTGTTAACTTTCACTGCCTATTTCTAATACCAATACCAATACACTCTGTTACTGAATTATGATCTGCAGAACTTCCTTAAAGGAATTTCAACATAACACTTGTAGGAAGCATTAAATTATTATGTAACAGCACTAATTATTCTAACAGACCATCCATGCACTTGCTTGTGGTCCTAACTCCACGCTGCTTTAAATTTATGACTATCTTTACAGTAAATCAGAAGCTAACCAATTACATTTTAGGCATACACAATTTGATTAATTTACAATTTTGTGTGTCATGAAAACTCAAAAAATTGGGTTAATACAGTTACCCAGTTACACATATGCACATGTAATATAATTCTTCAAAGTGATAATCAACTTTATAGGTTTCTTTATAGGATAAATCTGCTATCATAATAAAATATGCAATTTAAGAAGGCTTCTGAAAAGTGGCTTTTCAGAAAAAAAAGTCCCTTTCGGGAGAGGGGGCGGTATATAAACGCTAATAATAAATAAATAAATAAATAATATAAGGTGATTTGGCATGAATCTTCAATAGTTTATAAAAATTCACAGTAGCACAAATTAAATAGCCCTTAATATATACTGTACTTCAGTCCCAATTTTTTGTTATACTGTAATTTGTTATGTTCACAAAACAAAAGTGGCTGAAGTTACATGAGATCAAACCATAACTTTATTTATTTATAAATTAGATTAATAAAATAAAACTAATCAATCACATTAATGAATTGAGTTCCGGGAACTTATTTTGAATCGTAATTTCAAGTACCTCCAATAGCGATATTAATCTACCATAGCAAATCAAAACAGAAGTATCAAGAACCCTAAGCTTATTCCTTAAGACATAAGGGTCCACAGATATAAAGGCTCCATTCATAAAGTGTTGCCTTTAGTCTTATTTGACAAATTAATTAATTAATCAATCAATACATATGCTACAAAATATGAACATTTTGTATTACATTTTATGAAGAATCACCTATAGAAATGTCCAGTTAAACATTAAATAAGATAAAGACCCATTATACAAAAATTACGATTTTGTCAGATTGATGATTGAAATTAGAAAATTCATTAAGTAATAAATCAATCAATTTTAGTTGAACAGCGTAGAAACCCAGTCTGT